>NW_027456957.1:105000-182500 GCF_040206685.1 Ascaphus truei
GTGTGTGTGTGTGTGTGTGTGTGTGTGTGTGTGTGTGTGTGTGTGTGTGTGTGTGTGTGACACTGTGTGTGTGACACTGTGTGTGTGTGACACTGTGTGTGTGACACTGTGTGTGGGATACAGTGTGGGACACTGTGTGTGTGTCAGGCACTGTAGGGTGGGGACCGGAGCTACGGGGTGGGGGGTCAGGAGCGTAGAGAGAGGGGGAGCCGAGAAACATACAGGGGTAGTGGAGAGGAGGGACCCGGAAATTGTAAGCAACCCACCCCCCCTCCTGTCCACTGCCCCCCCTCCTGTCGACTGTCCCCCCCTCCTGTCCACTGTCTCCCCCCCCCTCCTGTCCACTGTCACCCCCCCTCCTGTCCACTTTCACCCCCCCTCTTGTCCACTGTCCCCTCCCCCTCCTGTCCACTGTCACCCCCCCTCCTGTCCACTGTCACCCCCCCTCCTGTCCACTGTCACCCCCCTCCTGTCCACTGTCACCCCCCCCTCCTGTCCACTGTCACCACCCCCTCCTGTCCACTGTCACCACCCCCTCCTGTCCACTGTCCCGTCCCCCTCCTGTCCACTGTCCCGTCCCCCTCCTGTCCACTGTCCCGTCCCCCTCCTGTCCACTGTCCTGTCCCCCTCCTGTCCACTGTCGTCCCGTCCCCTCCTTCACTGTCGTACCGTCCCTCCTGTCCACTGTCGTCCCATCCCTCCTGTCCACTGTCGTCCCGTCCCCTCCCTGTCCACTGTCGTTCCGTCCCCTCCTGTCCAGTGTCGTCCCCTCCCCTCCTGTCCAGTGTCGTCCCCTCCCCTCCTGTCCACTGTCGTCCCCTCCCCTCCTGTCCACTGTCGTCCCATCCCCTCCTGTCCACTATCCACTCCTGTCCACTGTCGTCCCGTCCACTCCTGTCCACTGTCCTGTCCACTCCTGTCCACTGTCCTGTCCCCCTCCTGTCCACTGTCGTCCCATCCCTCCTGTCCAGTGTCATCCCCTCCCCTCCTGTCCATTGTCATCCCCTCCCCCTCCTGTCCACTGTCGTCACGTCCCCCTCCTGTCCACTGTCCCGTCCCCTCCTGTCTACTGTCCCGTCCCCCTCCTGTCCACTGTCCCGTCCCCCTCCTGTCCACTGTCCCGTCCCCCTCCTGTCCACTGTCCCATCCCCCTCCTGTCCACTGTCCCGTCCCCTCCTGTCCACTGTTCCGTCCCCCTCCCTGTCCACTGTCCCATCCCCCTCCTGTCCACTGTCCCCTCCTGTCCACTGTCTCAACCCCTCCTGTCCACTGTCTCCCCCCCTCCTGTCCACTGCCCCCCCACCCTCCTGTCCACTGTCCTGCCCCCCTCCACTGTTTCCCCCTCCTGATCACTGTCCCGTCCCCTCATGTCCACTGTCGTCCCCGTCCCCTCCTGTCCACTGTCATCCCGTCCCATCCTGTCCACTGTCGTCCCGTCCCCTCCTGTCCACTGTCGTTCCGTCCCCTCCTGTCCAGTGTCATCCCCTCCCTCTCCTGTCCACTGTCGTCCCGTCCCCTCCTGTCCACTATCCACTGTCGTCCCGTCCACTCCTGTCCACTGTCCCGTCCACTCCTGTCCACTGTCCCCGTCCACTCCTGTCCACTGTCCTGTCCCCCTCCTGTCCACTGTCGTCCTGTCCCCTCCTGTCCAGTGTCGTCCCCTCCCCTCCTGTCCATTGTCGTCCCCTCCCCCTCCTGTCGTCCCGTCCCTTCTGTCCACTGTCCTGTCCCCTCCTGTCCACTGGTCCCGTCCCCCTCCTGTCCACTGTCCCGTCCCCCTCCTGTCCACTGTCCCGTCCCCCTCCTGTCCACTGTCCCGTCCCCCTCCTGTCCACTGTCCCGTCCCCCTCCTGTCCACTGTCTCCCCCCCTCCTGTCCACTGTCTCCCCCCCTCCTGTCCACTGTCTCCCCCCCTCCTGTCCACTGCCCCCCCACCCTCCTGTCCACTGTCCCCCCCTCCACTGTTTCCCCCTCCTGTCCACTGTCCAACCCCCCCTCCCCTCCTCCTGTCCACTGTGCCCCACCCTTTCCCCCCCCTCTCCCCCCCTCCCCTTTCCTAGCGGGAAATTTAACTCACGGGCAACGCCGGGTCTCTCAGCTAGTGATTTTATAAATATCAAAATGGCCCTTTGGCAGAAAAAAGCTTCCCACCCCTGCCTTAGCGGCTATCCGCTAAGGCAATGAAGGGGTAAAGGCACATTAGCATGTTTATTGGGGACAATTGCCCCCAATAAACAACACACATCCCCCCCGTCCCCTAACACATACAGAACTGTAATGGGCAAAATTACTATTATCCACAAATGGATAATAATGCATTTGCCCATTTTAAATACACATAAATTACAATAAATACAGTATTACACTTACCTTTTACAGGCACCCACGATGAAGGCTGTCTTCCTCCTCCTCTTCTTCCTGCCCATGTCCCTCGGTGCTGCAAAACATACTGTACACAAGAATAAAAATAGTCCCTAACCCCTTAATCACCTTAGTGGTCATTAACCGCTACAGTCATTAAGGGGTTAACCCACCCTCACCCATTAACTCTGGCGAGTCCTACCCACATACCCTTGGGGCCAATACCCCCTTCCCCCACCCCCAATACCCACAAGAAAAACAATACACAGCCCCACAATAAACATCATTATATTTATTAAATACATAACCCACTCCCTGTGCCCCCCCCCCCATAAATACATGATTTATTATTTTACATACAGGGTCAATACCCCAGGCTCACGGGAGTCCCCGGTGGGCCTGACGGGTCACCTCACAGACCTACAGTAGCCCAGCACCATGTTTCAAACAGGGTCTGCAGGCCTGCGTGTGTTCCCCGCCAGGCGCCATGGTCCACCAGTTGGTCTCCGCGGGTCACCGTGGGGCCACAATGGGGTCCCCACGGGTAGGCCCGCGGCTGTCTCGGGGGCCCCGGGTCAGACTCAGGTGGTTCCCACGGGGGTCTGGGTATCCACGGGTGGTCCCTATGGGTCCACGGTGCCCCCACAGATGTGGGGCCACCGGTTCTTTCCCCGCAGGTGTCCCCCATGGACACCTCCAGCCTGCTACCTATGGAAAGCCCGATTGGCTGCTATATCTGGTGATAAACTTAGCATTGGTTACCAAATTTTTCTTTAGAGCTGTTTTATTATTGATGTTAGTACTAACTATGTTGTGTTTCTTTTTTGATTTCTCAAGCAATGCCACTCTCTCAATTGATTTAACCTGGTGGTAAGACTTTAGTACTGAATCCAAATTATAGCCCTTCTGGACAAAATAGCTCACAACGAACACAACATCAGATGAACAGTTGCGTCTCAGTCTTTTGAACTGACGGAGCGGAATATTTTGTATCCATTTTGGGCGGTGGCTACTTGCCGCATGAATGTATCCATTAACAGACACTTCTTTAAAGTGAACTTTTGTTTGGATGAAATGATTCTCATCAATTGTGAGCAATAAGTCCAGAAAGACAATTTGGTCTGTATTGATCTCATGAGTGAACTTTAGTCCCATATCATTATCATTAAACCCAACCAGGATCTGCTGGAGTCAAGTCCAGCCGCGGAATCAACCCACAGAGGGACATCCACGAAGAGATCTGCATTTGACCCGCAGGAAACAGGAGCAGAGACAGAGGAACATCAGGTTGCGCCAGTTGGGTTCCAGGCCAATGATGTCCGGCAGAAGCATCTGCGGAGGGTGACCATTGGGGATCGGCAAGCGGACGGCTTGCTGGATTCCAGGGCCACCGTTACCCTGGTCTGACCTGATATGGTCCAACTAGAGTGTTTGCTCCCGGGCACCAGGATGCGCGTGACTGTAACGCTCGGCCTGTCCACAAGCCAGACGAGACCCCGGGACTGAGGTGGAAGGGAGAAATACCACACTACTAACAGTAAACGGGGGCACGGCCAGAGTGTGGAAGTAGCGTAGCTGGTCCAGGGAACAAAAATAGAAAGAGTTCAGTACTTGCCAACTCCAGCATAGAAGGGTAAAGTCCGTAAGCCAATGGTCAAGGTGTAGGGAGAACAGGGTGGTAGAGTGTCCGTAAGCCTGGATTGTGGAGCGGAGAGAGCAGTGTAGTAGGGGTCCATAAGCCAAGTCCAAGGGATATAGAAGTCTCCAAGGTAGAGAGTCTAAAGCCAAATCCAAGGGGGTCCAGAGAGCAGCGTGGTCGAAGTCCAAAGCCATAGGTCAAAATCCAGGGAGATCAGCAGAGAATCCAAGAACAGGGACTGCAACACAAGAAAACCAAGCAGAAGCAGACAGCACCAAGGTACAGAAGCTATGCAGAGCAATGTGTTAATGGTGAGGGGAGACTAAATAGTGGGCTTGGACCTATCAGGGGAAAGGGAGGAGCGGAGGTGCGGCCCAAGGGAAGCCCTGATAGTGGAGAAGAGCCTGGGGGCGGACCTGGTGGATCAGGGGCAGGAAAGCACGCCGATGCGCGTGCCGCACTGGAGGAGGCAGGGTCAGGCTCCCGGCGCCAGAAAAGGGAAGCTTGGGTCCGCACGCGCCCGTAAGGGTGACGCGCACGACTTGGAAGTGCGGGAGCAGATGCGGGGGAGACGCGAGGACCGGGGAACGCCGCCGGGGACCAGAGGCAGCGAGGAGAGGAGGTAAAGAGGCGCTGGTAGCAGGAGTCCCCGCAGCGCAGCTCCTTACGGTGACCATGCTAGATGGAGGATCGTGGTCGCTCCAGGTTGCCCAGGTCTTTTTGGATTGGGGTGCCGGTCGTGGCATGAGGGAGGTGGGGGCATTGCCTGGGTTAGATGCTGAGATTTTGCTCGGAAATGACCTGAGGCATGTAACGTGCATGTTCACTGCAGAGCTGGCTCTTGTTGCAGCGATTACTAGGAGCCAGTCATGATGGATGGCAGTAGAATTAACCCCTGTCCCCCTGCATTTGGGACCCACGGTTCCAGCGGTCTCTGAGGAGACAAGACAGGTAAGCCAGACTAATGAGTTGCGACCAGAGATGGACTTACTGTTCCCTTCCCCTGTTCCTGTGTCCCCTGACTTAGAGACTATGGGCCTCATGCAGTAAGCGACAATTATGTGAAATCGGCAAGCTTACCGATTATTCATGTTATTGGCGATTTTCCCTCTCCGTATACAGTAAGTGCCGAATGTCTTCAAAATGAAACCGAAAAAAAATCCGCCCACTCTCACGATGATTTGCCGATCACACACAGGTGTATCGGCGTGCGTGGCGGGGTGCTGTTAGGTTGGCCAATCAAACATCTTGCTGAATCAGGCGAAGCAAGCATGTATTGGATAGCGCGCCATATTTAAAGGCAACGTGTACTGTTAATCTTTCTCTGTGTTGTTGGGAGTGAGAGAGAGAGAGACGCACAGAGCTGGGCGATTTAATATTTGCATATTGACTGAGAGACTTGTTGTGTATTGTGAGAGCTTTGTCCTTTGTTGTTTTGTTTACATCTTTGTCTTGTTTTATATGTGGAAGTGTTTCGTGTGATTGGCTGTACATTTCTTTTCTGTTTTTTGTGAGTGCTGTAAGTATGCCCGCAAAGCGTGGGAAGAGTGATGCTGGTGGGAGTGGTAGTGCTACTCGTGCGAGTACGCGTCAGAGTGAACGTACTTTTCAGGGGAGTGATGTTGCTAGGAGTGCGAGTGCTGTTGCTAGGAGTGCGAGTGCTGTTGCTGGGAGTGCTGTTGCAGGGAGTGGAAGTGCTGTTGCTGGGAGTGTGAGTGCTGTTGCTAGGAGTGTGAGTGCTGTTGCTGGGAGTGTGAGTGCTGTTGCTGGGAGTGGGAGTGCTGTTGCTGGGAGTGGGAGTGCTGTTGCTGGGAGTGGGAGTGCTGTTGCTGGGAGTGGGAGTGCTGGTGCTAGGAGTGCGAGTGCTGTTGCTGGGAGTGGGAGTGCTGGTGCTAGGAGTGCGAGTACTGTTGCTGGGAGTGGGAGTGCTGGTGCTAGGAGTGCGAGTGCTGTTGCTGGGAGTGGGAGTGCTGGTGCTAGGAGTGCGAGTGCTGTTGCTGGGAGTGGGAGGGTGCTGGTGGCTCAGTTGCTGATGGGGTGTCTGGTGGTGGCGTGCTTGCTCGTGGCCAGCTTTTGGAGTCTCTTCCATTGGAACAAGGAGAGTCCAGTCAGCATCAGCCAAGCTCTGAGCCTAAACCTGCTCGGAAGAAACGTGTGGAGAAGCCACGTAATCCTCGCTTCAATGACCAGGAAAATAGGGCTCTTGTCACTGGGATTCTGGAGCACTATGACAGTCTCTATGGACATTTAGTAGGTAAGTGTACCTTTCCATTTATTCTTCAAATACATGTGATCCTAGGTCATGTGAGTTTTGTTCATATGCAAATATGGGTACAGAATATCTGTCTATGTTAATTATTGTGGAAACACAGCTTTTTATCATGCGTTACAAGGACAACTAAACACAGGCGTTCAATTTGCCATAACTGCTTACAATATGAATGCAAGCTTGCTTACATGTCTAGGTTTAGTAGTGAATGCTCATGTGCTTCACATATTACACCTAAAACAGCATGTTTGCTATCTCTTGGAACAGCTAGCAGTGTAGGAAACTGGTGCTTCTATTATTAGGAATTAACGTCATATATTTTGTTTCTATTTCAAGCGCGGACAAGTTCATCAAGCAAAAAAGAAATGTGGGACACAATACTAATTGGTGTCAATGCGTGTGGGAATCGTGTCAGGGACAAGGTGAATTGTCACAAAAGATTTGACGATATTCGGTCAAAATTGAAAAAGAAAATACAAGACCAACGCGTGCATGCTTCTGCCACTGGAGGTGGCCCGACACCACAACGTCTGATATTAACTCCATTGGAGGAGCTGCTTCGGGGAAAATTACTTCCCGTCGTCGTGGAGGGCTTGGCCGGTGACCGTGACATTGGAATTTATCCCTCACAATTTCCACCAGGTGAGAAATATTACTGTACTAGGCGTGTCGTTGCTTACAGTTATTTTGCATATTTCCGCTGCTTTTTATACTGTCTTCACAATATAAGCATACCTGCATCTATATATGTATATGTCTGATTCTGTATATATATATATATATATCAAAATAGACATATATGTTGTAGTCCTACTAAAAGCAGTAACTAATATAGCACGTGCCATTGCGTGGTCATTTACATGTGAATTCCCAAAATGCATTGCTGCAGTGGAAGCAATTGATGGTGGGCGAAGATGGGGAACAACAGGGTAGTACACATGTGTAACACATGTTAATGAGAAATTATTACTAGCTACAGGTACAGAACATAAATATGTATAATATTATTGTGTATTTTATTTATTTTACTCCTACAAACACGACATTACTGCCTATTCTAAGCATGCATCAAATATATTGCATGCAACGGCCTACAAACATCACTTGCACTAACACATGTATAGTTGTTTATGAAAAGGTCCATTTTTGCTTTATGTCATATACAGACAGCATAATGAGGCACACTTAGCATATGTTATGTCATTGTGTTCATAACTTAAACACTGCAGACGACTATTTAGCTCCTCTACCATTGTGTTAAAGCAGCTGCAATGAATATGTCATCACAGCATACACGTCAACAGAGGGGGTGGGGTTCAGCACACACACAAATTACAGGGTCATTTTAGGGTCAACTTAGTTCACACCATTTTCACCTGTTTGAAGTAATTGAAAGGTCTGGCTGATTAGGGTTTTTGGGGAAGGGAATACCGTTCTTACAACCTGACTAGCAAAACTGAAGTTAATCACACTCATTTGAAAGCTTAACTCTAGGTACTAAATGCCCCAACAAGTCATTAGTTATCAAACCGTACGTCACACATTAGTTCACTCATATCTATAGTTGAACTGCTATCAACAACACATTATCACACACTGCATGTGTTGTCTTTTTGAGTGACAGCCACATTCAGGTGTGCCACATCTTCTATTAATGTACCACACATATCCTGTACCAAAAACAAAACTTTTTGCAATATGACCACCTTCATGATAACCATTGTGAATGTTCATCTCATGATAGTTATGTACATTATGATACTGATATGACTACACAACATATGAATTTTATGTATAAATGTAATCAATTTATCCTCACGCATTACTGCAGAAACATAGTATGTTGTATGTTAGGGAACTCAAAAGTTCTAAGTACACAGGCATGTACATTGTTATTACAACTATTTATGTTCACTTTCACATACATATTTTCGGTTAAGGAACTGATGCTGTTAGGTACTCATAAATACAGAACATACAATAACTGTTTGTTCAATATTTACACATGTAAATGTACAACTAATGTTATTGTTATATATAGTTGCCCCTGGAGGACATGTGTCACCTGAGACGGAACAAGTGTCTTCACCTGGGTCATGCAGCTCAACACACCTAGAAGGTGAGTGTATCAGTTGGTGGCCATATAATATGTGCACTTCTATATGTTATGTTGTCATGTTCATTATTTGTTTTGCACATGTTCTTTAAATAGGATTACTTAGTGTCAGTGAAAATGAAGTGTGAGGCAACATGTATTGTGTTAGTGATGTTAACTATCATGTAGGAGTTGTGAGTTTAGAGCAAGTTTTCATTCATTCATATTTCATACTGAGTCCAAACATTATTCGTAAGTCAAGGTAGTTTTTAATGTGAGGTTATAAAACGTATGGAAACATGTTAGGTGTTACTTATGACACAGTATAATTACATAGTAAAACAGCAGAGATTAACATGCCATTTAATAATGTGTACATTTATTTTTAGAACATGATGATGAAGATGATGATGATGATGCCGCCATAGACACAGAAATACAATCAAGTGACCATGAAGAGGTTCCCATTGAAACAGTTATACAGCCAAATCGTCCATCAACTAACACATACGATGCAATAGTAGCTTCTGAGGGAAAAATTGTGGAAGCAGAAAATCGTCGCCATTCTGATCTGAGGACAGTGCTGGAAAGGATGATTTCACTGCAGGAAGAAACGATATCACAATTGGCACATCTCCACAGAGTCTTCATTGAAGTGCCTAAACAGTTGCAAAAAATCAACACCTCATTCGAAGCATTAGTTGTTCAGCAAACCCAAGCGAATTACTTGAGAATGACTACAGTACCACATTTCAACTTCAACACATCACAGGAAGGATCTTTACATGGTGCTCATTTTTCACCCCATGCGTCTGATGTTCATTCCCCAGGTCGGGATGTTACCGGTCAAGTAGCAGAAAGTTCTGTGCATGTTCCTGACAACATCCTACCGCTGCCATCTGTAGAAATTCTGGAGTGGACACCTACAAAGGAGGCGGCAAAAACAAAGAAGCACAAGCAGTTACTACTGACAAGTTTTTGGACACAAACAAAAAAAGACACACATGAAACGGACCAACCATCACTTGTGCAGTGTCTACCAACTTGCTCACATGTGTCAGTGGGCACAAGCCCTGTCGGTGAGTCACTGCCCACAAGGCCTGTCGGAGAACAGTCACTGGCCACAAGCCCTGCCCGTGAACAGTCACTGCCCACAAGCCCTGTCCGTGAACAGTCACTGCCCACAAGCCCTGTCCGTGAACAGTCATTGCCCACAAGCTCTGTCCGTGAACAGTCACTGGCCACAAGCCCTGTTGGTGAGTCACTGCCCACAAGCCCTGTCGGTGAGTCACTGCCCACAAGGCCTGTCGGAGAACAGTCACTGGCCACAAGCCCTGCCCGTGAAGTGCCAGAGGCCACTCAAAGTGGCTCTGTTGTGTCTAAAGTTGTTGCTAAACGAAAAAGGAAAACCCAAGAGACAACAAGCAGGCCTGTTACTCGCTCTCAAAAGGAAAAAAAAAAAAATGTTATCATTCACTAAATATGTCTTTGGCCTTGTTTTGTTGACTTCAGATTATCTAATGAATATTGTATGTATGCTGAAGACCTGTTGTTTCCAAATTTTCAAGTATGTTATTGTACACGTGAAGTTTTGGAAAAGTTAACAGTCCTAATTAATGAATAGTGTTATTAATATTGATGTATTAATCATCTGTTCATTAATGGTCCACCAGGAGCCACTTGCTATGTTTAGAGAAGCTGCCATTAACTAACCTGCAAAACATTGTATTTGGGTGTGTTACTTGATGTAATCATTGCATGTTAATATTATTCACATGCAATTAAAAACACACATCTATTTAACTGCAAACATCTTTCTTGTCCGTGTACAGCAGGATTAAGTGTAAAACATTACTTACCTTCACCTTGCTTGCCCATTGTAATGTTGTCCTTTAATCATTTATGTGTTCTTGTTTCAAGAACATATATGTGAATGTATACTAATATATATGTAGTATGTATGGATATATGTACACACAGTGTGTGTATATATATATATATATATATATATATATATATATATATATATATATATATATATATATATATATATATATATATATATATATATATATATATATATATATATATATATATATATATATATATATGATTTGTACTATCTAAACTGGTATAGATGTATTTTCAGAAAACATACACTTCATGCTTCCTTGTGAAAACACAGTATTTTAATAATACAGCCCTAATGTTTGTGAACTATACTAACTGTGAGCCTATAACAGTATTGGCCTAAAACAAATGTTTATTACTTAATTCACTCATGTTTATCACCATTTACATAGGTTTCATACAAGGCCTACTTACTGCCATCAATATGTTCTGTGTACACCTGCATTACAGAGATATTATTGGTTGTAACACTTCAGGCCTTCTAAATAAAATAAAATCCCTTGTTTGATGGTAAATCACATTTACCAGACAGGTCAATGCAATAGGCCATAACTAATTTTAAGCCTCTATTATTTAAACCTTTAAATAAATCACACCAATATAAAAATCCCTCTTTACATATAAACCCTTAAATATTGTAATATACACACACATTAAAAGTTTGGTTTTACAGACATTATATATATATATATATCTATATATATATATATATAGATATATATCTATATATATATATATATATAGATATATATTTATGCGAGATATATATATATATCTACATATACACACGTACTTAAACTCTGATACAGACAGGGAGTTAACCAGACTTTCAACTAGACACAGAAATTTATGGGGAAAAAAATATTTACTTTTGCAGGTGTGTGTGTATTTCATTATATGGCTGTGTAAGCACTATTTTCATAAAGTGGACAATGTTTTTATCCTCAACCCACAATGTTTCTTAATTAAAAGTCTACAAATGTTTTGAGAAAGTAGATTAAAGTTGCTACATGTTGGTCACTCAAATGGCTATCAGAAACCACAAATGTGAAACCAATTATTTCAAGACCTCCAATTGGTGCTTGAAACAAGGAGTACAAGTTGAAACATTGTGTGACCTTGAAAAGGAAAGACACAAAATAGTTAGCATTTGAACCATTTCATTATTATGAGCAAAGAACATAGAACTGCACACATCATTTCTGATACTCTGCAATGGCTGATAATTTAGGTACAAATATGCATCCACACAAGGGCTACAAACTGATGATTGCAGAAGCGATTTTGTCAAGTCCGGACCAGAAAGCCAACGTGGGACAAATCTATGATTTGATTAGAGCAAAGTATCCTTATTACCAAGAACCTGGGCGTGCGCGAAATTTTAAATCCTTAGTAAGATTCACTTTATCAACTAATGACTGTTTTGAATGTGTGCAGGATAAGCTACAAGAAAGGTATGGTTTTTGGAAGATTGCTAAGGAAAAACAATTCACCGTGGAAGACGGCACACATATTGTGCTAAATGGCATATTTATTCCTAATGCCAATAGCAATGGATCCGCTACTACTGTTCCGTGTGAATCCATACCTGCTGCAATATATGCACCCGCCATTGCTGAAACACACATTTGACAAGAACATAACTACTATGATTTTGTACAAAGCGTTTTTGCTGCAAACGCAATCGAATGGGTACCCGAAGAAATGAACCTACCTCCGGACCAATTGTTTGAAGAAAGCAGTGGCGATTCCTATGAGCGCTTCATGGAGGAGATGTGTGTCATACAGGATTCAGCGTTTGGGTCAACCGTGGATGAAAATGCCTTGGTTTTCTGGAGCGACCAGTTGCAGCCAGACGAAGTGTTACTTCTACAAGAATAGTAAATAAAAAATCGTTATGCGTTGACTCAGCGTTAAAAGTTTTTTTTTTGTAACCACCATTTTGACTTTAAATGCGTGGATACTGCGTAACATTGCACACTGCATAACATGTAGCGATCACAAACACATTGTTTCCTATTACAATATAGTAGAACCTGAAAGAGTAGTACACATTGCTCACGGAATAAATATATGTACTTTCCTATCCCTTTAAACATATTATAAACATGTTACCATAACTGTAACACACACCTGTTTTGTTATCATGCAACATCTACAAAAAACAAACCGGGTCGACCACGTATGACGTGGGACCCTTGTCATGTGCCAAGGCGTCCTTAAAAAGGATTACGGATGTAAGTCCCGCCCCCAAGCGACGTGCGCGCGTCAAAGCCTATTGGCTGTGTTGTTTTGTTATATTACGGTACCTGCACTGTGTCATGCGTGCACGTCTGTGTTTGTGGTCGTGCACTGGGCGTTAGCCGAATGTTAATTGAGTGGGAGGAGTGTTTGCGTGCGCTTCACGCTGGCTTAACATGACGTCACACGTATTGCATTTGCGCATTGTGTTATCGGCCGTGCTTTCTGTCCACACACGTCTGTTTAAAAAGAATACAGATGTACTCGTTTAGAACGAATGTAGTTTCGCCTTCATTGTATTTGAAATAAATATTTAATGGTTAATGCTATTTTCAACATGTATTGAACGCACAACGTACGCATTGCTTTGCGCATGCGCTAACAGTTAGTCGACCCAAGCGTGAAGTGCGTGCGCACACTAAGATGTGCGCGCACATTTTTCAGTATACAGGCAACGTAAAATTCATATACATAGTTATGCCTGCTACTAATTTAATTAACGATTACATTATGATGTACACTTGTAGTTCTAACATATAAGTGACTGACGTGTGTATCTACACAATCATATAGAGCTGTGTAACGCGTTGTCACGGATACATATATAGTAAGGTGCCATATTTGACCATCATGTGTTTGCTGTATTTCAGAGATGTCGGGGAAGATACAATCGGATCAATGTATGATTTCAGAAGAGTCTACCTTTATATGAGATGATTGTGAGGAGGAGCCACCGACTACTATACTACATATGGAACTAATTTTATATTGCTTGCAGCGCTTATTAACAAACAATTAAAAATGTGATACCCTTATGCCTAAATTGCATAAGCACTTAATTAACATAATGATGTTGCAAAAGAGTGCAGCTAGAAATTTTCTTGGGTGTTCTTTCATTACTACTAACATTTTATGCCATGGTGTGTTTTATATATAACAACCATTCCCACTCTGCTAACACATTTGTGTATTCTATTGTGTAATGGAACGTATGACTGTCGAAACTATGTCACAATAATAATAATTATAATATCAGCATGTTCTTGTATAGCGCTGCTAGTTGTACGCAGCGCTTTACAGACACATTTTTCAGGCTGAGGTCCCTGGCCCGTGGAGCTTACAATTAATTTTTTGCCGCCTGAGGCACAGGGAGATAAAGTGACTTGCCCAAGGTCACAAGGAGCCGACACCGGGAATTGAACCAGACTCCCCTGCTTCAAACTCTCAGTGCCAGTGTGTGCCTTTACTCACTGAGCCACTCCTTCTCCCAATGTAAAGGACACTTACAACCAACTAGGCATTTCTTGTTAAAAATCTCTTGTTACATGGGTATGTTGATAAAATGGTTTGGGACTGTAGCAAATAATGTTATTGGCAAGATGTTGTGGTCCCCTACAATGCATGATGTTCTGAATATTACATCAACATCATGTAATGAAGTACGTTTATGTGTATATTTCATGTACCAAACTAACTATAGTTTAGTGTGTTTATTAAACGTTCAACACATACATACTACAGTCAATATGATGATATAAGCTACCATAATAAACCTGCTGTTATCATTTGTCGGTGTTATACATGGATCATACACAAATTGATACAGACACAAACAGTTGTCTTAAAAAGTGTGCCTATGCTAATGTGCACGTGATTGACGTTTATATTTTGAGAATACTTGATAATTATCATCATGATAATGATGAAGTGACGTCAATGGCATTCCAAATATATTACCAACATTGTCATTGTGGGAAATTAGAAATGCAAAATTACAGTTACATTTTTGACACAATTGTGGTTTTGTTTACACTTTGACACTTGTTACATGTAGGTCATATCAACACACGTGTGACTTATACATACACATGTGACACATTTTAATTAATGTTGACAAATAATTTGTAGCATTAATAATCACCTACATTGCTAAATATAAGATGTACCACGCATTGTTGTGATTACAGGCATTCATGCATGGAGTGTTATGATCAGTCAATTGCATCCGTGATGAATGAGCTCCCGTAAGTCAACAAATAAGTACAGTTATCCCCTTCTCTCCAAACACCTCTATATTACATTAATGGAATTTATAAGGGAACATACTTTAAATGTGATGAAATGGGAGTAATCATTTTCTAATACAATGCACATGAAACCTCAATAGTAGCTAAATGCATGTACATGATACAGAAAGTACATATATGTAACATTTTTCTTTGCACCAATATGTTGGGTTTTTAGTTCAAATAATTATACGAATATTGAGGTAGGCACATCTTATGCCAGATGTCAGCAAATATACATACCATGATCAGTCATACTGGAGATATACCTATAATGCAAAGGAACAATATATAAATTGCAAACATTGACATGCCATCTTCAGTACCGTAAGCAACACAGCAAAGTGTGTATTTGGTGTTAAATGTGCAACACCATGTATATTTAATCACATTCAAAATGTAAAGCAGCCTGGTGTACACATCATATGGATGTACATGTTACACTGCACCAATAACATTGTATGTAAGCATACTGCAAGAATGAATGACTATGCCCATACTATGTGTATTGTGTTAGCATAAGGAACAACACAATGCTAAAATATTACTGCTTTGTTACCCCAGTTGTATTCACATACACACAACTAAAGTACAATTGAAGAGGGATTATATAACCTGTGCAACAATAACATACCGCTGCCACATCCCTTTGTGCACACAGCAGAGGAAAGAAAGGTGTGCAACCCATATTCATCTGTGTCCTAACAGAAGGTTATATAAAGAAACATTATTGTTAATATAACATAATTAATCTATAAAAGTAGTAATAGGACCATATATGTTTTTACTTACAAGAAAAAAAGGAATTGATGAGATTCTGGCGTGTCTGGCCACCACTGGCTGTTTGTTCATTTTCAGTAGCTACATGGGTTGGATGCTCGTCTACCAAAGGCTCAGCTAGGTCTGATTGTACATTGTGCCTGAGTGCAACATTGTGCAAAATGCAACAGGCAAGGATAATATCAGACACTTTTTGAGGCTTGTATAGAAGAGCCCCACCAGTTCTGTCCAGACACCTAAATCTGGTCTTGAGTAGGCCAAATGTCCTCTCTATAACAGATCTTGTAGAGATATGGGCTGCATTGTACCTCTCCTCTGCTTCAGTTTGAGGGTTTAGCACCGGAGTCAAGAGCCACGGCCTAATTCCGTATCCTGAGTCACCTATAATGAATGGAGCACACATAAGCTTACATTAGTGATAAGATTCTACAATGCCAACATTCCTAAAGAAAAATGTGTTTTGTGTTAGAACATGTAAATCTGTACTCACCCAGCAGCCAACCATGTTCAAAATGTCCCTCTTCGAACGCATGGAAGACTGAAGAGTTCCTCAGGATAGAGGAATCGTGACTGGAACCAGGGAATTTGGGTACCACATGCATTATCCTCATCGTGGCATCACATACCACCTGTACATTGAGTGAATGGTAGTGCTTACGATTGCGGTAAACATGCTCACTCTGACTAGGTGCAATCAAAGCAACATGTGTGCAATCGATTGCACCCAGCACACATGGTATCCCTGCTATATTATAAAAGCCAGTCCTGACTTCCAGCCACTCTGTCGCCTCTGTAGGAAAATGAATATAATTCCTAGCGAGTCTATTGAGTGCATAGAGAAACTGGGTAAAGGCCCGCGAGAATGTACATTGCGAGACCCCGCCCACTATGCCCACAGTTGTCTGGAATGACGCGGAAGCAAGATAATGTAATGAGCACAGCATTTTAACAAGCCCAGGGACTGCACGACCTCTGGCTGTCACAAAATCTAAATCTCCCCTTATCTCCTCATAAAGAGATAAGATTGCTGCTGAACTCAAACGATAGCGACTTACTATCTCCTCCTCACTCATCCCATCTAACAGGGTTCTCTCCCTGTACAGACGCGGACGAGGCACAACTTGTCTCCTCTGTCTTCTCCTCTGATCTCCTGTCCCTCTACCTGTCCCTCGGCCTGTCCCTCTCCCTGTCCCTGTCGTATCCGCGTGCCTGTCCCTGTCACTGTCCCTCGGTCTGTCCCTCCCTTGCCCTATATCATTCTCTTGATCAGCAAGCATGTCATAAAAAAGAATGTTCCTCCGTCTCCTAAACAATCGCAACATTTTGAAATGAGTAGCTGTGAATGAGCAGGTAATGGGCGTCCTTTAAATAGGTATGTGATGATGTCAGGTGACATAGTAAAATGCAAGGTGTTACATTAACATATTAAAGTACTTCTGTCCCAAGCTGTCTGCACTTGATCTTAGAAGTATTTGTTCTGTGTATTCTGCAGGGAATCATGATATTTGACAATGATGTCATGTGAAGCTTTGTACAAACATTGCTTGAAAATAATTAATTTAATGTGCAATGCATGTAACACTTCTGAACGCAACAGTCAGTCATGTAATTAGACAAAAAGCCTGAGATTGGCGTGTAAAATGTTTGCTGCAACATGTGTAATTAGCCATGTTATTGTCACATGTTGACAACAATGAATTCTCGTGTGCATATGCATACATTTATTGCATGAGGATAGTTGCTATAGAATCAGTTTGAAAGGTGTCACAATGATTAATTACTGTACATGTGTGTAGAAGTTAGGTTGAAGTGCTTGTAATGCAACGTTTACAATGTAAACATGCAATGTGATTGAGTGTCCAATAAGTGACGTCATGAAAAAGGAAGGACCCAAAACTACATGTAAACATGAGAAGAAAAATGTACATGAACGTTTCAAGATGCGTTACACATTACAAGCATTGTGTAATGTAAAGCAACATGAATATACGGTGTATGTGTTCGATGTGTGACATGTGTAACATCATATAAATAATTGTCGCTCAGTTCAGTAAAATGTGTGATATGATGTGAGGTTCTCCTTTAAGAGTTGAGTATAGGATTTTCCCTTGACACATCATCACATGATGAGTAATGTGACACGCAAATGATGAAAACATCTACAAGTACAATGTTATGCAAATAATACACGTCAGCTGTGACACAATGCAGGGAATGCCCCCCACACTGTAATGCAAATCACCTTTGTATTGTGAGCAATGAAACGTAAACAGTACTATACTGTTATACGTCCCCGCTCCATTGACTCCATTGATGTACAGAAGTTTTTTTTTTTCTAAGTGCCGTTCCGGCAGCCTTAGCGATCGTTCTCCCCTCCAACTTGCCAACTTTAGTTGGCGGGTGAAATTGGCCATAACATCTCAATTTCCTAGTGCCGATCAGCCCCGATAAGCTGATTTTGGTACTTGAATCCAGCCGATTTAAAAAAGTGGCGATCAGTGCCGAAAACAGGCTTATCGACAGCCGACTGGCCATAACAAAATTATCGGCTACGAAACCTGCCGAAATCAAGCACTTATCGGCGCTTACTGAATCTCAAACCCAATTTTGGCTATAAAATGCCGAAAAAATCCTTATCAACGCTTACTGCATGAGGCCCTATGGGTGGTTTGCCAGTGTTAGGAACAGAATTTAGGGATGCGGTGAAAGCTGACCCCAGTTTAGAAAGTATGAGGCTTCGGGCGTCCGTGTCTCGGGAAAGTGAGGGGTCAGACCACTTCTTGTGGCACCACGGGCTTCTGTATAGGGAGCAAGGTTCTAACGGGCTAGATAGGGTCTGGACTGGAAGAAGACAGCTGGTGGTACCCAGGGAGTATAGGCAGCAATTATTGCAGGTTGCCCACTCCATTCTACTAGCGGGGAATCAGGGGGTCACTCGCACGAGGGCCCGGCTGTTGAAGCGCTACTACTGGCCGGGGGCATCAAGCGCAGTGGCAGAGTTCTGCCGCTCCTGTGATGCCTGCCAGCGAGTAGGTAAGGCGGATGATCGTGTGTAGGCACCCCTGAACCCGTTACCGGTAATAGGAGAACATTTCCAGAGGGTAGCTATGGACATCGTAGGTCCCCTTATGGTTCCCAGCTGGTCGGGGAAGCGCTACATTCTCACGGTGGTGGAGTTTGCCACCCGGAAACCTGAAGATGTAGCGCTTGCGACTATACATCTAAGGCAGTGGCAAAGGCATTGTTAGGTATCTTCACTAGGGTAGGTTTCCCTAGCAAGATTCTAACCGATCAAGGGTAGCAATTCATGAGTGAATTGCTACAGTGTCTCTGGGATGCGTGCTGGGTAAAGCACCAGCGCACGATCCCTTATCATCCCCAAACGAACGGATTGTGTGAGAGGTTTAATGGTACCCTGAAGCAGATGCTGTGAGCCTTTATAGAGGCAGAGGGGAAAGACTGGGAGATTCGCCTGCAGCACTGGCTGTTTGCATACCGAGAGGTACAGCAAGAATCTACAGGCTTTTCTCCCTTTGAGCTGGATAATCTCAGGGATGCTCAAACCAAGCAGAAGATTTGGTATGAACAGAATGCCCGTAGCAGATCATTCAGCCCAGATCAACAAGTGCTTATTCTGAAACCCACTCGGAAGAACAAATGAATGGCTGCCTGGTCTGGACCGTACACGGTTCTCAGGAAGATGAATGAGTATAACTATGTTGTACAGTTAGATGGAGAGACAGGTAGAACTAGGACCTATCATATTAACATGCTGAAAGAATATTTTGCACAGAGTGTGGCATCTGTGTGTAAGGAATTGGGGAACAATTCCCTTGCGGCGTGTTCCCTCCTTACCTGCCACTAGTACCGCAGCTGCAGCTGCCTCCGCTCCCCTCTCCGCCCGTGTGCGCACCCCCGCTCTAATTACAGAGTACACGCGTACCCGCTCCTCTTCAGCCTCTGCCACGGAGATTGGCTCTGCCTCCTCTGACGAGTTGCGCCCCCCTCGCGCACGGCACACATGTGTGACGGCGCGCAACGATCCCCAGCTGCACATCAAGCACTAATCTGCCCCTTGTCTCCTATGACCTATCCCGGCTTCCGCTGGGGCCACGCTTCCACTCCACCCCCGCTCCTATTGGTTTCCTTTTGCTACTTATACCCTGTTCCTGCTCTCAGTCAGTGCTCAGCATAACCTCTTGTAGCCTTGTTGCTTTCCACAGTTGTGCCTTGCCTTGATCCAGTCTTGTCTTGCAGATTTAACCTCTTGTGTACCGACCCGGCTTGTCAGTGAACCCCCTCTGGATATTGACCTTGACTACGGCGACTTCTCCTACCCATGATCACAGCTACACGAACTTGGCTAACGGACTTCTACGATTCTATTATCTCCTGCCCCAGGATCCGGCGAGTTTATCGATTTACCCTCTCTCTCCAACCCAGACCTGGCAATGCTAGACAATCCGCCTTCCAGGCACGCTTCCGCTGCTGTTGGTGTTTGGCTTTGTACCATCCCACCTCAGTGCCGAGGTCTTGCCTTGTTTGTGGGTAGCGCGAGCGTTACAGTATGCTGAGCCCAACAAACATAGACCACACTGAGGTGGGCCAAACTGGCCCCTGTGACCGTTTTTCTCTGTTGGAAAACCAAGTAAATTTTTTAACCCGAGAAGTTGAGAAACTTTATCTGCAGTTACAGCAAGATGGACTCTTGAAACAGACTTCTGAACAAACTCTTTCTCTCGAACCTAGTCTACCTACCCCCAACCGCTATGCGGGTGACCCACATGGGTGCAGAGGATTCCTCAACCAATGTGACATTCAGTTCGAATTAACCCCTTCTCGCTTTTCTTACGCCAGATCTAAAGTGGCTAATATTCTTGCATTATTGACTGGTGATGCTTTGGCATGGGCTTCTCCCATCTGGGAACAGAGATCTAAATTTACGCAAAACTTTGCAAGTTTTAAAAAGGAATTTAAACAGTTTTTTGATACTCCAGGCTGTAAGGTCACTGCTGCCTCTTCCTAGTTTCACATTTCACAGGGCCACAGATCTGTTGAAAAAGATGCTTTTCAGTTCCGGACCATCGCTACGGAGACGGGCTGGAACGATGAAGCTATATCAGCGACCTTCTGGCAAGGTCTCTCCGAGACTCTGAAGAATGAGCTTCCCGCCCAGGAAAGACCTCCTGCGCTCGAGGACCTGATAGCCGTATGTAGCAGCATGGATCAATGCCTTCAGGAGAGGCGGGTTGAACGCCATCATTCACGTTCTCTTACCCCTTTGCTTCCTATCTGCAGCCCTACTCCTATCACTTTCCCTGCTCAGGAAGCTCCAGAACCCATGCAGTTAGGGAGTCATCAACTTTCATTTTCAGAGAAACAATGCTGGAGGAATGAAGACCTATGTCTCTACTGTGGATTGCCTGGGCATTTGGCGCATCACTGTCCTCCGAAGCCGGGAGAACGCAAACTCCCAATAAGGTATGAGGGGATCTCATTGGGTACTATTTCTTCTCCCCCCCACTGCCAAAAAGTATTATGCTCCCCATCTTTCTCGAGGGTCCTGACTTCAGAGTACCTGCTTCCGCATTGATAGACTCTGGGTCTGGGGGAAATTTTGTGGATCAGGATTTTTCCATCAAACACAAAATTCCTCTGATAAAGAAGTTGGTACCGGTCGGTCTCGAGGCCATTGATGGACGTCCCCTCCAGCTAGCCTTCATTTCCTTGGAGACTCCTGTTATTTCACTCTCCACAAAGGACAGACATAAGGAGAGGATTTTACTGGACGTAATCCACTGCCCTTCCGTGTAGGTAATCCTGGGCCTCCCTTGGCTGCAACAAAACAAACCTCTGATAGATTGGACTGATAAAAGACCTATATAATGGGAGGTGTCTTCTAAGAAATTTTCTATGTCCCCGGTTCAAGTCCTCGCTGGTCTAGAAATCATCAATCCTGTCAAAACTTCTCTCCCGGAAGTATATGCCGACTTCATTGATGTCTTTGATAAAGTCCGCTCAGAGGTCCTTCCCCCTCCTCACCCCTTCGATTGCCCCATTGATCTTTTGCCCGGGTCCATTCTTCCTAAAGTTTGATCGTACCCATTGTCCCTTCCTGAGACTAAGGCTATGTCTGAATATATTCAAGAGAATCTAAAGAAAGGCTTTATTAGAAATTCCACTTCTCCAGCCGGAGCTGGTTTCTTTATGGTCAAAAAGAAAGATGGGTCGCTTTGTCCGTGCATAGACTACAGATGTCTGAACAAGATCACCCTGAAAAATCGCTATCCTTTGCCCCTTATCTCAGAACTTTTTGACCGTTTGCAAGGCACTACCATTTTCTCCAAGCTTGATCTACGTGGGGCTTACAACCTCATACGCATACGACAAGGGGATGAATGGAAGATAGCCTTTTATACACGCGACGGCTATTACGAATATTTGGTTATGCCTTTTGGACTTTGTAATGCACCAGCTGTTTTCCATGAGTTTGCAAATGAGATTTTTCGTGATGTCCTTAACTCATTTGTCATTGTGTACCTCGATGACACTCATTTTTTCTAAGTCTTTTACAGAACACATCCAGCATACGAAGTTAGTATTGTCTCACCTTCGTGAGAATCTGTGAGGCTCAGGGAGCAACGCCACCGCCGGCACGCTCCCCACTCACCCTAACTGCCGCAGGCTCCACCGCTGGCTTCCGTCTCCTCCCATGCCACCCGACCGCCGCACTTACACGCGCGCGCACGCCAGCACCACCTAAGTAGTGCCACCATCGATGCACACACGGTCACGCACATGGAGGCGCGGTCACGTGCACAGAGGCGCACTACAGCTCCTAGCCTTGCCTTCCTACTCAGGTACTCCCTGCACCTGCTCTCTGCCCTGTGGCAGTCCTCGCTGGACTCGCACCCCTGGATGCTCCTTTCCCATTGGTCTTCCTTTTCCTACTTATGCTCAGCTTTGCCACTTACTCCTCGGCTGAGCATAGTACCAGTTGTGTTGTATTTACCTATCCTTGCCTCCAGTCTTGCCTTGCCTTGCTTATCCTTCCTGTGAACCAACCTGGCTTTCCTCGACCATCCGCTATTCTCCTGCCAGACCTTGGCACCGAACTACGACACCTTCTCCAATCCTGGTCTCGGATTCCCAGAACTCAACGACTCTCCTCTCTCCAAACCTGACCTTGGCTACCGCCAGCAACGATCCGTACCCTTCCTGTACCGACCTCTGGCAAGTATACCAACTCTCCATACCTCTCCACTCCCGACCCAGCTGCCTCGACAAACTCTACAATCCGGACGCGCCCTCATGGCTGTGGGTGGAGTTTTATCCAATACCCAGCTCAGCACCGTGGGTCCGCTTGTTTGTAGTGAGCACACCGCGACAGTATGCTCAGCCCAACAAACATGGACCCCACTGAGGTGGAGAGAACCTTGTCCTCTCACACCAATATGTTCTCTAGACTATAGAGATACATGGAGCAAAATGACCATCGGATGGACCTGCTACAGCAGAGCATCCATTCCCTCACTGTTCAAGCGCAGAGCACTCCTCCTGTATGTACTTCATCTACAGCGGCCGCTGCCCCTGCTACCATGACTCCCGCCACGACTTCCACTGAACCCTGTCTTCTGATGCTTAACTGTTACGCAGGGGATCCCCACGGGTGTAGAGGCTTCCTAAATCAGTGTTTCATACAGTTTGAGATAACGCCTTCTCGTTTTGTTTCGCCAAAGGTCGTCTACATTATCTCTCTCCTTACGGACGACGCCCTGGCATTGGCCTCCCCCATCTGGGAACAGAGGTCGGACCTTACACAGGATATCGGACTTTTGCCAGGGAATTCCGCAGGGTCTTTGATACTCCGAGGCGTAAGTTGACAGCAGCTTCCTGCCTTTTTCATATCTCCCAGGGGAACCGATCAGTTGCCAAGTACGCTCTGGAGTTCTGGACCATCACCTCGGAGACAGGTTGGAACAACGAAGCATTGTCTTCCGCCTTCTGGCAGGATCTAACAGAACCATTAAAAGATGAACTTGAGGCACAGGAACGCCCCACAGATCTGGAGGAACTGATCGCCGTATGCATTCGGGTAGATCAACGCCTGCAAGAGAGGAGGGCTGAGCGATCCCAGCATCACCAAGGGTCTCCTAGATCACCTTCCCTTCACTTTGCCTTACCGGAATCTCCCCACTCCGACTCTCCGGAACCCATGCAACTAGCGGGCAATAAGCTGTCCTCATCTGAGAAGCAACGTCGTCGCAGCGCCAGCCTCTGCCTATACTGCGGCAACTCTGGTCATCAAGTGCTGCAGTGCCCTCACAAACCGGGAAATGCCAACTCCCAATGAGATCCAGGTGAGTCTCATTGGGAACACTTTCCACCTCCCCTATCACCAAGCAGTCCCTACCTACCAGGATTTTGATTCCCGTTTTGCTTACAGGGGAGAGTTTCCGAGTCACCGCACTGGCATTCGTGGATTCCGAGTCGGGGGACAATTTTATCGACCAGTCCTTCGCGAGAGGAACCACATTCCGCTTGTCCACAATAAGGTACCGGTAGGCCTGGAGTCCATCGACGGACGGCCACTTCAGCCAGCCTTCATCTCCCTGCCGACTACTGCCTTCCATCTACACGCAGAGGGGAACCACAAGGATTAGATTCATCTGGATGTGATTCATACTCCCTCTATTGAAGTGATACTGGGCCTCCCGTGGCTCCAACGCCACAATCCACGCATCGACTGGACCAACAAGGAACCAATCCAGTGGAGTACCCTTTGTGTGGAGAGCTGCTTGGTGCTGGTGCATAATGTCGATGGGCTACTCACCTTGGAGAAAGATGCTAATTCAATACCAGAGGTATATAAAGAATTTTGCGATGCCTTAGACAAGACTCGGTGTGAAGTTCTTCCTCCACATCGTCTCTTTGACTGCCCTATTGACCTCCTACCCTGCTCAGTACTTCCCCGGGGAAAAACCTATCCACTCTCACTCCCGAAACTAAGACCATGAACGATTATATCCGAGAAAACCTTTAGAGGGTGTTCATTCGGAAATCCTCTTCTCCGGCCAGAGCCGGATTCTTCTTTGTCAAGAAGGACTTGTCCCTTCGCCCGTGTATTGACTACAGGGGTCTCAATAAAATGATGCTCAAGAATCGTTACCCTCTACCCTTGATCTCGGAACCCTTTGATCGTCTACAAGGGTCAACTATCTTCTCCAAGTTGGACTTGCGCGGTGCCTACAATCTGGTGAGAATTCGCCAGGGCGATGAATGGATAAGGGCATTCAATACTCGTGATGGCCATTACGAGTATCTTGTCATGCCCTTCCGGCTTTGTAATGCCCCTGCTGTCTTTCAAGACTTTGTCAATGAGATATTCCGGGACCTTCTTAACAAATTCCTCTATCTGGATGACATTTTGATTTTTTCTAAGTCCCCCCAAGAACACGTCACTCACATCAAACAGGTCCTACTATGCCTTCGTGAGAACCATCTTTTCGCTAAGTTGGAGAAGTGCCAATTGAACCGTACCTCCACGCCATTCCTCGGATACATAATCTCTGATTCAGGCTTTTCCATGGACCCAGCCAAGCTCAAAGCAGTCCTTGATTGACCCCGTCCTACCACCCTAAAAGCCTTACAACGCTTTTTGGGTTTTGCGAACTATTACCGTAGGTTCACCTGAAACTTTTCTTCCACGGTAGCACCCATCACTGCCCTGACCAAGAAAGGGGCAGATACTGCATCATGGCCTCCAGCTGCCATCCAGGCCTTCGATCATCTGAAGAAAGCCTTTGTCTCAGTCCCTACTTTGATACACCCTGACCCCAAACTACCTTTCACTCTGGAGGTGGATGCCTCTGATGTAGGGGCCGGCGTCATCCTTTCTCAAAGAAAATCCCCCATGGCAAGACTACATCCCTGCGCGTTTAAAAAAAAAAAAATTGGCAGCCGAGCAGAACTACGATGTAGGGAACAGGGAACTGTTGGCAATCAAACTAGCTCTGGAGGAATGGAGACATCTCTTGGAGGGTACGGAGAATCCTATCACCATCCTAACGACCATAAAAACCTACTCTACATACAGGGCACTCGTCGCCTGGGCGCACGACAAGCTCGCTGGTCGCTCTTTTTCTCCCGCTTTAATTACATCATCTCCTTTGTACCTGGCTCAAAAAATCTGAAGGCTGATGCCCTTTCGCGTTAGTTTCTTCCAGTGGATAAATCCGAAGAGCATCAGGAGACAGTACTTCCTTCCAAATTTATAACCTCCGCCAATTCAGTTGACGTCATAGACGATATTCGTCGGGACCAATCTCAGGTCCCTAAAGGGCTCAAAGTCCCGGAGGGCTGCCTTTTCACTGCACCACTATACCAAAGGAGGGTCCTCGAGTGGTATCATTCCTCTAAATCTTCTGGGCATCCAGGAACTCGTAGAACTATTGACATCGTGGAACGAACCTTTTGGTGGCCAGGTATGCAAGGGGACATCAAAGAATTTGTCAAGGTATGTGCTACTTGTGCCCGTAACAAAACCCCCCGCAGCAGACCACTGGGACTCCTACGCTCCCTCCCAATTCTGGACCGCCTTTGGAACCATTTGTCTATGGATTTCATAGTAGACCTACCTTCTTCTAAAGGGATGAACATGATCCTCATCATCGTCGATTGTTTCTTTGAAGGACTTCATAGCTTTCCCAAACTCGCAGATATCTTTGATCAGGAAATCTTCCATCTTCATGGGGTTTCCCAGACCATAGTCTCCGACCCCCCCGGTCACAATGTATCTCCAGGTAACTCCCGACCCAGCTGCCTCAACAAACCCTACAATCCGGACATGCCCTCGTGGCTGTGGGTGGTGTTTTATCCAATTCCCACCTCAGCACCACGGGTCCGCCTTGTTTGTGGTGAGCACACTGTGACAAAATCATCTCTATGCCAAGATGGAGAAGTGCATAGTTCACCAAACCTCTACCTCCTTTCTAGGCTACATTATTTCTGATGAAGGGTTTGCTATGGATCCTGATAAACTTAAAGCCATTCTTGATTGGCCCCAACCCACTTCTCTCAAGTCGATTCAGCGGTTCCTTGGCTTCGCCAATTATTACCATAAATGTATCCGTAATTTCACTGCCACTGTGGCTCCCATTACTGCCCTGACTAATAAAAGCACGGATCCTTCCTCTTGGTCCCCTGAAGCATGCCAGGCATTTGAGTCTCTCAAGAAGGCATTCATTTCCGCCCCCATCTTGCGTCATCCAAACCCTACCATCCATTTCACTTTAGAGGTAGATGCCTCGGATATTGGAGCAGGAGCCATGCTCTCACAAAGGCAATCTCCTCAGGATAAATTACACCCCTGTGGGTTCTTCTCAAAGAAATTATCCTCCGCAGAGCAAAATTATAATGTTGGGAATAGAGAACTGCTAGCCATCAAACTTGCTCTACAAGAATGGAGACATCTCCTGGAGGGTACCGAGAACCCCATTACAATCCTCACGGACCATAAAAACGTATTGTATATCGAAGGCGCTCGCCACCTTGGCTCACGTCATACCCGCTGGGCGCTCTTTTTCTCAAGGTTCAATTATATTATTTCTTACATTCCCATACTAAGAATCTGAAGGCTGATGCCTTATGCCGCCAATTCATCAGCGAAGACAAGTCCGAAGATGTCCCAGAAAGCATTCTTCCTCCTAAGTATATCCTCTCGGCAAACTCTTTTGAAGTGCTGGACCAGATATTGGAGTCTCAAACACTTATTCCCGAGGGTATGGAGGCGCCGGACGGTTGCTTGTATGCTGCTCCGCGATTCCACCGGAATATCCTGGAATGGGGTCACTCCTCCAAATCTGCCGGTCACCCTGGTACCAAGAGAACCTCAGATTTAATCCGACGCACCTTTTGGTGGCCAAACATGCTAAGAGACATTAAGGACTTCATCGCTTCTTGCTCCACCTGTGCCCGAAACAAGTCCGCTCGCAACAAGTTGTCTGGTCTGCTTCGCCCTTTACCCATTCCGGACCGTCCCTGGACACACCTGTTAATGGACTTCATTGTCGAGCTCCCAGTATCCAACGGGATGAACACCATCCTTGTCATTGTAGACAGGTTCTCCAAGGAAGCCAATTTTATACCCCTCAAGGGTCTCCCTAATTCTGCTACTCTAGCAGATATTTATGTCAAAGAAATCTTCCGTATCCACGGAGTCCCAATCGACATAGTTTCCGACCACGGATCACAATTTATTTCAACATTTTGGCAAGCTTTCACTCAAATGTTTGAAATCTCACTTAATTTTTTATCTGGGTATCACCCTCAAACAAACAGGCAGACGGAAAGAATGAATCAATCTCTTGAGCAATACCACCAATGTTTCATCTCCGAAGCACAAGATAATTGGGTCAAACTACTACCATGGACTGAATTCGCTCACAATTCACTTCGGAACGAGTCCACCCAGGAGTTGCCCTTCTTTATAAATGATGGCTTTCATCCAGTCCGCCTCCCTATTTCTTCTGACATCTCCGGAGTCCCGGCAGATTTCAGGGTAAATTTTCTTCAGAACTCTTGAAAGAGAATCCAAAGGACTCTACAAGAGGCTGTCCTCAGACAGAAGAAACAGGTGGACCGGCATCGCCAAAAGGCGCCCAAATATAGGCCAGGATACAAGGTATGGCTATCTTCAAGGAACATAAGATTGAAGACACCCACCCTGAAACTGGCTCCAAGATTCCTGGGTCCCTTTAATATCATCGAACAAGTTAACCCTGTGGCGTACTGCCTTCAACTACCTCAATCTATGAGAATCCCAGCAGTGTTTCATGTGTCCTTATTGAAGCCAGTCCTCAAGAGCTCTCAATTCACTGATCGCTCCCCCAGACCATCGCAGGTCATGGTTCAGGGTCAAGATGAGTTTGACATCCAGTCCATTATCGACTCCAGAAGGAAGGTCCAGCTCTTGGTGCACTGGAGAGGTTTCTGTAAGGAATCCATTCCAGGGTTTTGCTGGAGCTCACTGTTGCAGAGTTGGTGAGCTCTCAGACAGACCTCTCCTTGGATTTGCAAGCACTATCACCTGAGCTTGCAATCACTGCAGATCTGTTTCTCTGCTCTGTCATTGGAGGAATTCCCACACACCCCTGTCTATGGATTGGCTCCCTGCCCTTCTTATACTGGGTTTTCCCAGTTCCTCATTGCTGAGCATAACCCAAGATTCACTTGGATGTAACTGTGTTTGCCACAAGCTACATTGCCTTAGCCTTGCCTTGTTCCTGAGACCTGCTGCATTCACCCCAGGCAGAAGTCTGCTTCCTGCTTCCTGTGCTGAAGCGCTGGATCCCCAGTGCCAGCCTTGCCTTGTTCCTGAGACCTGCTGCATTCACCCCAGTCAGAGGTCTGCTTCCCCTATGCTGTAGTGCTGGATCCCCAGTGCCAGCCTTGCCTTGTTCCTGAGACCTGCATTCTCCCCTTGCATAGACCTTATCGTGGGCCACTGTCATGGTAGGGTCAGGGTTATAGTATACACCTTATCATCTGGGTTGAATTGAATAAGACTGGGGTATAATAAAGAGATTTTATTCCTTAAAAGACAGGTGGACACACAATGTTGGACAAATAACAGTTTGGATATAACACTTACTTGGGAAGGGGAAGATGAAATAGCCCAGGACACAGGGCTAGCAGTTCATCCAGCACAGGATACAGTGCATACAGAAACACAAAACGAAGCCTCTGGGCATAGAGCTTGCAATCACTTATATGGGATTTTGTCTCTATCCCTTAACATTGGGTCTCAGGTATTGGATAACAATTACCTGGACACCATTACCTCTTACCAGCTCACGTGGGAAGCAGGAGGGTGCCCTCAGGTGGTTGGCACCTGCGCACATCCTTCCAGTCAGAGTCCCATTTCCCGAGCCCCACACTAAAAGGTTGGTGTCTCAAAGTCTGCCATCTGGGAATCTGGACCGGGGAACTCTGACCAGAGGTGTGAAGTATGATACTTAACGTAAACGGCCATGTCCTGCTCTTTCTCCGCCCTGTATACTTAATCTGGGGGAGTTAGCCTTTGTTCAGAGCTTGCTCTGCAGACAGGTAGGCACCCTCTGGCCATTAGCATACCTGATGGGCCAGTAACTTTCACAGGTTTTACCATAGGCAGAGAAATACAATAAGCCTATAACAATTTATACATATAAAAATATTCCGTTCAGTTAATCTGAGAGGGCTGAAAATTGCCATGCCATCATGACGGAGGTGTGACCACCTGGTGGCCAAATTTCAGCCTTCTAGATATTACCGAACCGGAGGTAGCCTATTTGGGTTTAACCAGTATTTTAAATCAGCTATCCCTTTTCCCCCCATGGCGGCCAATAGCGGCGACTGTGACCTATACACCTAAACTCCCTCCGTTCGGTTAGTCCGAGACGGCTGAAAATTGCCACGCAATCATACCGGAGGTGTGACTGCACGGTACCCAAATTCCAGCACTCTATGCCCCACCAAACCGGAGACAGGAACATCAGTTTTAATCATTTTTGAAGACCAGCATCATTTTTCTGCCGTTTCAGCAGCCCTTTACATGGGACTACATGGGCCCTGTGGTGGTTGCCGGTACTCCTGGCAAATGGTGGCCCCACGGGCGGGGAAGGGGGACAAAGGGTCATAAACATTAGAACACTGTTACCCATTGCCCTCCCGACCTGATCCCCGTGTATGTGTTTGATGAAACCACGTAGTAGGGCGGGAACATATGAAACAGGGTGAAACACATATTGTGCTGAAGCAGGGGAATGCATACAGATTATCACACATAATTACATTAACCCCTCGTCTCCTGCACGATGGTAGGGGTTGCCAGCTGGGGGGTAACCCTTTATTACCGGGCTAGCAACCCCATCGTTACAGCCACTCCTCATGCAGAGGCCATTCCCGCGCTTCAGCTGCTACGCTGAAGTGGTTTGCACCTGACTTCCTGTTGCGGAACTCCAGCCTGGATCCGGGATTCCCAATCCTCAGACAATACTGTCTCTCACTGATTCTTCCACAATTTTTGGGGTACCCACTACTGACTGCTCTTCCTCTGCCTCAAACTCAGGGTTACCTCCCAGGGAGGTTTCTGTAGTACCGAATGTATCTGCAGATTGAAAGGACCCTGTGTCTAAAACTGATTTTTTCTGCACCAATTCCTCTATTGTATTGCGTGAAGCCATTAAATCTGGGACTTCCACTCCTAAGTCAAGTTCGTGTTTTCCTGATTCTCCCTTTGTGTTTGAAGTACCCAGTTCTAACCCCAAGACTTTTGTGTCTAAGTCAGTTTTTACTCTCACCCAGCCTCCTGCGGTACTGGATAAGATCTGTATTGATCCAAGCTCTCTCACTTTACAAGCAGCTTCAATACCCGCGGGTTCCTGTGTGGTGCCTGATATATTCCCTCTGGACTCCTTGTTGTCATCGTCTAAAACTGAAATACCCCCATTGAACTTCCTCGTCTTGCCTGAGGTGCCTATCCCTGCTTCTGGTGCTCCCACTGTGGGCACAGGCATGCCTCTCTCTGCTTGTTCTTTGGTGTCAACTGCATCCTCTACGGATGTCCAGACTTCGGACCTGATGCTCCCTAAACCCCATATGCCCAGGGATGCTGGCCTCTTATCGTTTGCCAGTACCATGGCAGAAAACTATGTAAACACTTCAACCATCACACTCAACTTGCTAACAGCGTTAACGGGCCTGGACTTTAACAAAAGAACTGTATCAATATCTTTCGGTGAACCCTCCCGCCCTATACCCTCGCTAACCACCGCCCGGATTTCCTTTGGAGAAAAAAATTCTCTCAAACATCTACGTGCTTATCCGAGCAAAACCATTGCCCATCCAGTAGGTCTCTCTGCTACATCTGACCAACAATCTGTGTCTTTCGTCCTGTACAATCGGACTATTACTGGGGACCGGGCACCTGACTTGTGCCCCTTGGACATCCCTGTACTGGACTCTCCTGTTCTTGCACAGCTCTGGATTTCCAAATCATTTTGTGATGCTTTCTGCGCCTCAAGAATTGCAGAACCTTCGTTTTCTTGTACTCGCCAATGGATTGCTGGATCAATGGCTTACTTCCTGCCTAAGACACTTCAGAAACAATTCTATGTCACCCAGATCTCTGATTGATTCTTCTCATTCGGAGGCCTTACCTAAAGGGGGGAGGTACTGTAAAGAATCTGTTCCTGGGTTTGGCTGGAGCTCACTCCTGCAGAGTTGGTGAGCTCTCAGAGAGACCTCTCCTTGGATTTGCAAGCACTATCACCTGTGCTTGCAATCACTGCAGCTCTATTTCTCTGCTCTGTCATTGGAGGAATTCCCACACACCCCTGTCTATGGATTGACTCCCTGCCCTTCTTATTCTGGATTTTCCCAGTTCCTCATTGCTGAGCATAACCCAAGATTCACTTGGATGTAACTGTGTTTGCCACAATCTACATTGCCTTAGCCTTGCCTTGTTTCTGAGACCTGTTGCATTCACCCCAGGCAGAGGTCTGCTTCCTGTTTCCTGTGCTGAAGTGCTGGATTCCCAGTGCCAGCCTTACCCTGTTCCTGAGACCTGCTGCATTCACTCCAGGCAGAGGTCCACTTCCTGGTTCCTGTGCTGAAGCGCTGGATCCCCAGTGCCAGCCTTGCCTTGTTCCTGAGACCTGCATTCTCCCCTTGCAGAGACCTTATCATGGGCTGCTCCCACTCCTCGCGCATAGGCCATTCCCGCGCTTCAGCTGCTACACTCAAGCGGTGTGCACCTAACTTCCTGTTGCCGAACTCCAGCCTGGTCATCGACTACCCTACGTCTCCAACCCTGACCCTGGCGTGTCTATGGATTATGAAACAAAAAAGCGGGGGTCCCTGTTCAGCTAGTGTGCAATGTATATGTAACTTTCTAGAGAGGTGCTATCAGGACTAAAGCATATGTGTATCACAGAAGAAGAAAGAACCATATAGGAGGCACACTACCCTACTAATCAAAATAATAAAATTGTATTGAAATCTGAACTTAACACAAAAATATAATATTTAAAAACCAAAATAGAGCGCTTGTGTGTGACCAGCGTATACTGATGTCCCAATGGGGTGCTGAGAAGCAAGGACAATATATCCACAGGGTAATGTATATCAACTGATAATCTCTGTGTGATCTTCCAATAGGAAGGGATAGTATAAGTGAGAGAGAGACTGAATGGATAGTACAATATGATGTACCGAATGTCACTATAGCTCTGATAATGTGTGAGCTATATAGTGACTACTGTGGAAAATGAAAGAGTAATCAGTACATACAAAATACCTAATTCCTTATGTAAAAAGGTATGTGTATGGAGACTACAGCCCTGTATTCAGTATATCTGGCTGAATCTCCAAATTTAGTAATTATAGGTCAAGACAGAGAAGTGAATCCCCTCAACCATGACAAATCATGATGTACTTGACATTGATTACTCCCAATAAAACCCCCTTGTGTCTCCCCAGCTAGGTATCTTGCTGATCAAGTATAGAGAATATCCACAGAACAGCTGGTGCAATGTGTCTCAAACAGTCTCTTACTATAGCCACTATGTAATAAACCATGGTGGTATGTAAACCCTGCAACTACACTAGAAACTGGCTATATCTCATAGATAATTACCTCACAGATATTGCTAGATACATGGTGGAATGATGTGTAAACTCAATGGAGAATATTTGCTCCAAACATCTAAAATAGATAAATCTTAATGCATCATAGCAAACAGGTATGTATGTCTGGGCATAGCCCTTTAATTAGCACAGATAACAATGTATCTCTGCAACCTCCTAACAGCAGCCAGAAGGTTAAACACTGTATCAAGATGTATGAGTGTTCAACGGAGTTCCGTGTAACTACAAAAGACTCAGACCCCAGTACTATTCCAGGGTGTGAAGATATAACACTCTTGTAGATGAATATTAACACTGGGCTGTAATACCAGGATGTATAAAAACCCGTGGTCTGGAGATAGTGCTCCATGTGCTAAAACAAACACATATATTAGACTCACATGGGTTCCTTGGCCTCCCAACACAATCATGCATACACGGCCCTTGCTAGTGGTTACTAAGTAAGGCTCCACATCTTATTAGCTAGCCTAGATACAGAAAGTAATGTTCACACTCGGCAAACTGCTGCCCTGGGACCGGGCTGCTGGTCGCGCTCTATGACGTGTGTGGTTATGTCATAACCCGACGTGCGTTTCCTTCTATTGATAGAACTTCTTCGGGGGTGGGTGTTGCCCTGCTCGGTCTGATCTTTTATATATTGCGGTTGTCATGGTGATGCCAAACAGCTTGAGTAAAACTCATTTGTAGTGGCTGATTACCCAAGCCAACCCGCTGCGAAGTGTATTGATCGCTGTCAGGGAAAACACAATGCATTAAAAAATCGTAGTCATACTGGCTGCTAATACATATTGACGAAATTAAAAGCACATGATGTAAGTTGTAAAGCAATGTGATATTGCAATGAACTATCACTTATGTTGTTCACAGGTATACATGGTATACACACTCCAAAATGTGTATTCATACACGGTGTCACATTGTTATTAAATCTGTAATTGATCACAAGTGGAGAGCTGTAACAATATGTATGTTGATGCCAAAGATGTCTTATTGCAAACTATAGAATGAACCATACTAGTATTAACAAAATAATTGCAAAATATTATATTAATTGCAAAACCAGTGGAGTTATATACTTAGCCACATGCAAATGTGGTAAGCTATATGTGGGGAAAACATCACGCCAATTTAGATGCCGCATATTAGAACATGTGAGCACTATCAACAATAAAGTTAATACTCCAGTTGCACGTCACATCAATATGTTTCACCGAGGGGACTCGGGTCATTTATCCTTCCAAGGAATTGATTTTCTGTCTTTAGGACTGCGAGGAGGAGACCTGCATGGTGTTCTTTTACGTAAAGAGGCCATGTGGATCTTCACCCTTGGATGTCAATCTCCTAAAGGACTTAATGAGGGTTTTGCTTGCTCTGCATTTTATGAATATGCAGGGGATCTAGGACCCTATTCTTGAGTGATACTGATCTGAACTAGTTTTTTCCCCTCATCACGGCGAATATTTTGCAATTATTTTGTTAATACTAGTATGGTTTATTCTATAGTATGCAATAAGACATCTTTGGCATCAACATACATATTGTTACAGCTCTCCATCTAAGGCATCTTAGAATCGATGACGTCTTTCAATTGAGGAAATAAGGTATGTTTGTCTTATAAACATACAACAAATAATGAATGGAGTGAGTGTTTAAGCTAGTAACTCCAATAAGATTCCCTTCCTGAAATGTGTGTGATTCTATTACCTCCCCTCCAATGTACTTTGGGACTTTCTATTCCTAAATATTTTAACCATTTCAGGTCTTGTCCATGTACAGGCACACCCCGCTTTAAGGACCCTCACGAGTAAGGACATAATCGCCCAATAGGCAAACGGCATCTCACGCATGCGCCTGTCAGCACGTCCTGAACAGCAATATCGGCTCCCTACCTGTACCGAAGCTGTGTGCAAGTGGGGAGACTATAGAGCCTGTTACAAATGCGTTATTTACATCAGTTATGCACGTATATGATGATTCCAGTACAGTACATGCATCGATAAGTGGAAAAAAGGCAGTGCTTCACTTTAAGTACATTTTTGCTTTACATACATGCTCTAGTCCCATTGCGTTCGTTAATGCGAGATATGCCTGTACTAATCTAAAGTGGTTAGAAACACTGTATGTTATTAATCCTTTCTTAATGTTATAAATGTGTTCCGCAAAACCTTCTTTAACAAGTCTACTGGTCCTCCCTACATATAGGAGACCACAGAGATACTCCAATAAGTAGACTACAAAACTACTACTACACTTAATAAAAGTGTCACTTGTGTATTTGTTCGTGATGTTTGATTTGAATGTGTTCCTACTTTTACTTACATCACAAAAAAGATGCATTTTCTTGTTCTCTTCCATGTTTTGTGACCCTCCTACCTTGAATATTTGTGCCAAGAAAAACCATCTTTTTCAAGCATTTTTTTTTCAAAAGCGTTTTATCTACATAGCATACATTTCACACAGAGTATATTTTTGACAAGCTAAAAAAATATTTGTTTTACAAATTATGTCTTTTACTAAAGTAAAAAAAACTTCAGATAGTTCATATAACTAAAATGAAAACTGAGAATGTAGTCAAAACCTTTGAAGATATTTAGATCGATATCTACTAAGTGGTGCTATTTAATAAATCGCCTTCCAGCACTGGAACATACCTTACAACCCGTTCATGTGAAGGTGCCTTATGGAATGACACAACTTAAATGAGGGGGTCCAGAGAAGGGATCGAAGCACAGAGGGAGAAGGGGGCCTCAGGCAGCAGGAACAGACTGAACAGCAGAATACAAAAACAGGTCACTGGTACAATAAATCTATCCAGACTCCGCCTGCAGGCAAAGTGCCTCTTTCCTACTAACTGCAAGGGATTCCCACCTGGGCTAGGGCAAAAAGTGGTGCCAAAAACACACACTGACCAGTTGTATACTGACCAAATCCTAGCCGACTCTACAAGGATGGTATAGCCACTACCCAGGACCGAAGGGGGACCTCCCAAGAGCTATGCTTATACCTGGGGTACATCCCACACACTCCTGGGAACCACCAGCTCTCAAAGGCTTACTACTATGCTCTTGTGGGTTCTGTGAGCACTGGGAAATTCAAAGGGTCTCAGGGCTCCCAGAACAGACGCAGAAAAACTAGGCAAAAAAAATGTGCATACAAAGTAAAAATCCTAGTCTCAACTATCTAGGAGGTTGCCACTGATCAGGCTTTGAGGGGAAACCAACCCAAGAATAATGCACTTATACAGGAACCCACTCCCCGTAATCACTGACTCACAAGGAGTCAGTCCTTGTCATGGAACAAGAACTGCATTTCTGTTCCACCCCCCTCTCTCCTTTGCAGCTTCTGCCTGTCAGTTCTTATTTTCAGCTGCATGGAGTTTGCACACACATACTGTGTCTGTGTGATATGTAACAATGTTGCATTTCTTGCCTCTGGGCATGTAATCAGTGAGCTGCTACTGCAGCCTCTGAGATCCTCACCAGAATGGGCTAGTCTGCTTTCCCCCCTCTGCTCTGCCCACAGATGGTCTGTCCCCAGGCTATCTTGCTACCCAGCATACATTGGGACTTCCTTTCCAACATAACCTCTGGATGAGTGAGTACCTGCTGTAACTGCTGTAGTGGTAGGATTACCCTTTTCACCTGCCCTTAACTACCAAGCACCCACAGAGAGGCGTTATCTAAACATCTACATCTCTTTACAAGTGCCTGTCTTTTACCCTGCTTTCCCTCAATAAAGTGAAGAAAAGATACAGACCTTGTTGTGCTTTGAAAAGAGGGCCGAGTTGAAGCTATCTGGGCTAAATCATCTTACATATGACCCTGGCCTCCAGAATAGTCCTACATAAAATATCAGCATCAGTCTATACTATCCTTCAGTGGTTACTGAGGACAATGGGAGAGTCACAGAGCTCCAAGTAAGCACACTAGCAAATGCCACACTATACAGTATACAACAGAATAACCAAGTACTAAGGATCACATGGCAATATTTTCCTTCACGAGAATAGATTTAATAAAGAGAGGTACAGTACACAAAGGGCTCACATACAATTCAGCACCAAGCAGCAGTAAAATAAATGGGAAGGCAGTAAAAGTTCCTACAACTTACAGTATAAGAGAAGTTACAGTCTGTGGGGACGGAAGGCTTTGCGCAGAGGCAGGGGGCTACTGCACGGTCCAACGTGTCCAAGGAGAGACAACACAGCAAGTGAATGGCTTCCAAATGTGAGTCTAAAAGCAAAACTGCCAGGAAGGAAATTTTAAAGCTTTTCGGCCCAATTGTTCCCTATGGGCTTTTTTGACCTACAGGGTCATTTTGGTCAATTGCCTGCACATAAAAAGAAATGTGAAAATAAGAGGGAATCCAGACAGGAAAGGGATACTGATTCCCTAAACAAGGGTGCCACTTTGCCTGAGATCTAGGAAACATTAAAGGCCTCATCTCAGCAGGGGTCATGCAGCAAAATGGGAGCAGCCAGGCACAGGACAGAGGAAATCCTGCAGGGGGCCTCTGCTGGATGTGAGTAGGGGGAGGGTATACAGTCCACAAAAAAGCAATACCCTACTTTAAATACATTTTAGTTCTATTTCTCTCCAAAATTAAGGTACCTGATGGGAAAATCAGTCGCAGGCAGGGCATAACCTTTATTTAAGGGTCTCTTCCATCACATAAGACCCTTAATGATCTTTCTGAGATCAAAAATCCATGACTCTCACAGTGACATTTTGAAAGCTATAGATTTAAACTCTGTGGTGTTTCTGATCATTATCAAGCTTCACAATTTGGATTAAAAAAAAATCCACATTAGGAGCAATTAAGTTTCTTTCGTGTGTGAATTCTCTGATGTTTAACAAGATCTGACTTATGGAAAAAATATTTTCCACATTCAGAGCAAACAAATGGTCTTGGTCTTGCCTCTGTGAATTATCTGATGTTTATTAAGGTTTGAGCCTGAGTAAAAACAGGTCCCACATTCAGAGCAAACAAATGGCTTCTCTCCTGTGTGAATTTTCTGATGTCTAACAAGATGTGACTTAACGGAAAAAGATTTCCCCACGTCAGAGCAAACATATAGTCTCTCTCCTGTGTGAATTCTCTGATGTGCAACAAGATTTGCGTGCCACAAAAAACATTTTCCACATTCAGAGCAAATACATGGTCTTTCTCCTGTGTGAAGTCTCTGATGTGCAACAAGAATTGAACTCTGAGAAAAAGATTTTCCACATTCAGAGCAAACAAATGGCTTCTCTCCTGTGTGAATTTTCTGATGTCTAACAAGATCTTTCTTAAGAGAAAAAGAATTCCCGCATTCAGAGCAAACAAATGGCTTCTCGCCTGTGTGAATTTTCTGATGTCTAACAAGATCTGACTTAACGTAAAACGATTTTCCACAATCTGAGCAAACAAATGGTCTCTCTCCTGTGTGAGTTCTCTTGTGTTTAATTAGATCTGGCTTACGGGAAAAACTTTTCACGCATTCAGAGCAAACAAATGGTCTCTCACCTGTGTGAATTCTCTGATGTGTAACAAGAGTTGAGTTCCACAAAAATATTTCCCCACATTCAAAGCAAGGAAACAATTTCCCTCCCTTGTGAATTGTCTGATGTTTAACAAGAGCCGAGTTACTAGTAAAGCATTCATCACATTCAGAGCAATTATACAGGCTTTCTGTATTGTGTGTTCTTTGGTGAATTGTACAATCTGATTTATTATTAAACTTTTTACCACATTCACTGCACTTATACGTCATTACTGACAGGTTTTTGTTAATTTTCTGGGCATTAGTGTTTCCTTTGTCCCACTTCTTAATAGGAGTAGATGCATGTTCATGTTCTTTCAGTGTATATATGTGGGAAACTGTGGGATTTTCTTCTTTACGTGAGCCCGATTCCTCAGCCATAATTCTCACAGCTTTTCTCTGTCTCTTACTTGGGTCATTTTGATTCAAGTAATTTGCTCCTTGATCACTTTTAACAGCACTGTTATCTTCATTCACACGATCTTGTGAGCAAAGAGGAGTGTGCCCATCTGCATGTATACTTCTGCTCCTGGATTTATCTGTTGGAAATAAATGTGCTGTGAGAAACAAAGTTAATTACCCAATTTCCTCGATTCTAAGATGCCATCAATTCTAAGACGCACCCTTGATTTAATAAAAAAAAATTGGGAAAAAAAACCCACTATATTAAATGTGCAGAATTTTTTTCCTTGGGGGATTGAGAGGGGAGAGGGAGAGGGGAGAGAGAGAGGAAGAGGGGAGAGAGAGGGAGAGAGGAAGAGGGGAGAGGGGGAGGGTGGGGAGAGGGAGAGAGGGAGGAGAGGGAAGGGGGAGGGGGAAGGGGGGGGAAAGAGAAAGGGAAGGGGGGTGAGAGAGGGAAGGGGGGGTGAGAGAGGAAAGGGGGGGAGAGAGAGGGAAGGGGGGGAGAGAGAGGGAAGGGGGGGAGAGAGGGAAGGGGTTGAGAGAGAGGAAAGGGGGGGAGAGAGAGGGCAGGGGGGAGAGAAAGAGGGAAGGGAGAGAGAAAGAGAGGGGGAGAGAGGGGGGAAGGGGAAAAAGAGTGAGAGAGGGGGGGGAGAGAGGGGAAGGGGGGGAGAGAGAGGGGGGAGGAGAGGGGGAAGAGGGGGGTGGAGAATGGAGGGAAGGGGGAGGGGGAGAAAGGAGGGAAGGGGAGAGGGGGGAGAATTGAGGGAAGGGGGAATGGGGAGAGAGATGGGGGAATGGGGAGAGAGATGGGGGAATGAGAGGGGAAGGGGGGGAGAGAGAGGGGGGAGGGGGAGGAGAGGTGGAAGAGGGGGGGGAGAATGGAGGGGAGGGGGAGAAAGGAGGGAAGGGGGAGAATGGAGGGAAGGGGAGAGGGGGGAGAATGGAGGGAAGGGGAGAGGGGGGAGAATTGAGGGAAGGGGGAATGGGGAGAGAAATGGGGGGGAGATATAAGAGGGGGAGAGAGATATGGGGGAAGGGGGAGAGATAGGGGGAGAGGGAGAGAATGAAAGGACACACAGAGACACACAAACACACAGAGATAGACACACAGACACACAGACACCTCCTTCTGCCTGTGCAGCTCACACAGAGATTTGACAGGGGGGAGGAGGGGGGCTGCTGTGTCCGGTTGCTGTGAAGACAGAGCCGTGATCTCTCTGCACGCAGGGGAGGGGGCTGTAAACAGCTATGTTGTGTGCAGAACACAGACTGGCTGCATCTCCAGCATATCTCTCTGCACGAGGGGGAGGAGGGGAGCTGGGATCGCAGACATTTTTGCTGCACACAGAAAACCCGGCAGGCCTCTCCAGCAGCGCCCCCTGGCTGTTTTTTTTTTTCCCCCAGTACATCGATTGTAAAACGCAGTCCTATTTTAGCCACGTGAAAAAGGGGAAAAAACCTGCGTCTTACAATCGAGGAAATACGGTAATAGCATAAATATAATTTAACATTACTGGTTGAACATTTCAATTACCGGTAGTATAAAACATGTCCCAAATTGCAATTGGAATATACTGCAAGCTAAAGAAGTACTATTGCAAAACTGAAAGCAAATCAGGGGTTAATTTACGTTTTATAGAGGTACCTTCTACAGATCTATTGAAATAGGTTTTGATAACTAAAATGTTCTAGTCCTTCCTGGAACACAAAGAGTTAAGGTAGCCGAGCTAAACAAAATGACACAGATGTATAACTGACCCTCAAAAATGTCACCCGAGAGCCCACATTCAATACCAGGAACTAGAGTAAATGCCAAACAGAATGGATGTCCTGGCTCCTTGTGGTGGGAATCAGACAGGAATGTATACTGTGAGAGAACCCCTCGCGATGCTTGTGTGCTGTAAATGCCACTGGAGCTAAACTGTTCAGAAACCTACTGTGATGTGAAATAATATGAATATTGTTTTGTATGTTTATATACTGAAATAAATGGGTAATTAAAAGTATTTCAAGCTCTCCTTTACAGTATCATCATATTCCCTTCAATGCGATATAGTAGTAAAAGGTACCCGTGTCTGGTATGTGGAACGACTCCAGGAATATTCTGATTACATTGAGGTACAGATTGGATTTCTCAAGACAGTTATTGTGATCCTCAAAAACAGTGTTTCTCAGCAGGGGTTTAGCGCCCCCTGGGGAGCAGTCGGAGGATGAAAAGAATGAGGAGCATTGAGAAAGCAGGGCAGTCGTTAGGCAGTTGGGCAGTTTCCTCCATTCTGATTGACTGCATTACCAAATCAGCAGCAGCAGCCAATCAGGGGGTGGCATCAGATTCTAACTCAGATTCTCTTGGACATAACACCTGTGTTGCGCAAAAGGTGGTCCCCCTAAGAGAGTCTCTCCAATGTGCCTTCACTGTTCCAGTCCACTAAGACAGTTAATACTAAACCAGGTCAATATCAGAGGAAAAGTAAGAACTTCAAAGCCCTGGAGATCGGTCATCCCCTCCCCCTGCATATCTGCAGTAGGGGTCAGTGTTCACTCTACCGCGGACTGTCTTGGACATAACACCCGAGTCGTGCCAAAGATGGTGAAAGGGTGTCAGCCATTTTCTGCTGTTAGAGATGCTCTGTTATTGTTCTTGGATAAAATATTGCAGAAGTATATTGAAGCATTTACATCTTCACACATTACCTGCTCTCACAGTTCTACCTCATCATAATCCCACTAACTTCTTCAATGCCAACTCCTTCAATTAACAAGAAGCCATCCAACACACACCATCCTTTTTATCCCCCTGTACCTTCTGTTTCCACTTACCCTGTCTTATAGATTGTAAGCTCTTGGGAAGGATGCTCCTTATTGTAACGTTTGCACTACCCACAAACAAGACAAGAAACCGGTACTGAGGTGGGAAGGTATAAAACCACGCACCGACAGCAGCAGAGGCGTGCCTGGAAGGCGGATTGTAAGCGTAGCCGGGTCTGGGCAGGAGAGAGTGGGTTCGTCCGTATACTCGCCGGGGTCTTGGGTTGTAGAGAGAAGAGTAGCTGAAGTCTGTTAAGCCGTGGTCTGGGATTGGAGAGTTGAGAGTTGCTGAAGTCCGTGTAGCCGTGATCTTGGGTTGGAGAGGTAAACGTAGTCGAGGGTAAGCCTGTGGCGGTGATGGAGTTAACCAGGCTTATAATAAAGGTCAAGCCTGCTTGGTTACCCCTGCCCCGTGTTTTGGGGTCCTAGAATGTCAGCTCTGGGGCCCGGGCATTGTGTATCCATTACTGTGTGCAAAATATGAGACAACTGCCATTTTTGTGTCTTTACCTTTTCTAGAGATGCTGGGACCGGGAGATTTTCAGGAGGTAAGTTTCAGGGGGGGGGGGGGTTGCCAGAGAAAGTTGTTACAGATTGTGGCTAGGTATCGGGGTTCTCAAGTTATGAGTTACCCCAGAAATGTATCTGGGAGTCAAGTGAGATTCTCAGATACATGGAAGCCCAGTGCTCCAGGCAGACCCCCATCCTGAAACCGTTCTTGCGACTCACCACTAGGATGTCCTGCTTCAGCACAGAGCAGGAAAATGTAAACATGGGACACCAGGGGTATTGTATTGTATTGTATGTCTTTATTTATATAGCGCCATTAATGTACATAGCGCTTCACAGTAGTAATACACATGGTAATCAAATAAATAACATAATATAAATAACAGATCATGGGAATAAGTGCTTTAGACATAAAAGTAACATTAAGGAAGAGGAGTCCCTGCCCCGAAGAGCTTACAGTCTAATTGGTAGGTTGGGAGAACGTACAGAGACAGTAGGAGGGGAAAAAATAGCATTGTTTTTGTATTGCGCTGCTAGTTTTACGTAGCGCTTTACAGAGACATTTTGCTGGCACAAGTCCCTGCCCCGTGGAGCTTGCAATCTATGTTTTTGGTGCCTGAGGCACAGGGAGATAAAGTGACTTGCCCATGGGCACAAGGAGCCGACACCAGGAATTGAACCAGGTTCCCCTGGTTCGAACTCTCAGTGCCACTCAGTGTCTTTTACTCACTGAGCCACTCCCTCTCCAGTCCAGTGAATTGTTTTATTAAAATAAGATACAGGGGGGAAAATCAAATAATGTGTTAAATGTATGAGTTATGGTAACAATGTTTTTGAATAAGGAAAAAGAGAATGGGTTTTAACCATCCCCCAAGATTTATAAGTAGGTTTTTGAAGCAATGTCATAGGAAGTCACTTAGATAAACAACCCATTTGCATAGGAAGCTTCAAAGAGACATTTGTCCAAGAGGTGTTAAAACCTTTTATTGACACGTAGGGTGTGTAGGCGTCTTCAGTCTGATATTCCTTGAAGAGAGCCACACTTTGTCTCCTAGCCTGAATTTAGGTGCCTCTCGGCGATGTCGATCCGCCTGCTTCTTTTGTGTAAGGACTGCCTGCTGGAGAGTTTTTTGAATCCTTCTCCAGGAATTCTGAAGCAAGTTTACTCTGAAATCAGCCGCCGGAACTCCGGAGGGATTTGAGGAAATGGGAAGACGTGCTGGGTGGAACCCATAGTTTACAAAGAAGGGCGACTCCTGGATAGACTCATTTCTGAGTTGTGAGCGAATTCAGCCCATGGAAGGAGGTCTACCCAGTTATCCTGTGCGGCGGAGATAAAGTATCTGAGATACTGCTCTAAGGATTGATTTGTTCTCTCCGTCTGACCGTTGGTTTGGGGATGATAACAGAAGAAAAAAGAAGTGAGATATCCAACCTTTGGGCGAAGGCACGCCAAAATTTTGAGACGAACTGTGAACCGCGGTCAGATACTATAGAGAGTGGGACTCCGTGGATGCAAAAGACCTCCTTAATATAGATGTTAGCCAGGGTGGCAAAATTAGGAAGGCCTTTGAGAGGTATGAAGTGAGCTTGTTTTGAAAATAGATCCACAATGACAAGAATAGTATTCATTCCTTTAGAGACAGGGAGCTCGACAATCAAGTCCATTGAAAGGTGGGTCCATGGACGACACGGAATAGGTAGTGGGCGAAGCAGGCCAGATGGCTTGTTGCGGGCCGGACTTATTTCGGGCGTTGGTAGAGCAAGAACTGATAAACTCCTTAATGTCTTTCAGCATATTCGGCCATCAGAAAGTGCATCTGATTAGATCCGATGTTCTCTTAGAACCAGGGTGACCTGGTGACCTAGAAGAGTGACCCCATTCAAGGATTTTCTGGTACAATTGCGGATATAGCATACAAGCAACCCTCTAGCATCTCCATACCCTCGGGAATCTGCATCTGAGTCTCCAAGATCTGATCTAGTACATCAAAAGAATTTGCAGAAATGATATATTTAGAAGGAAGAATATTCTCTGGAATATCTTCGTATTTATCTTCACTGACAAATTGACGGGATAAAGCATCAGCCTTGAGATTCTTAGTAACGGGAATGTAGGATATAATGTAATTAAATCTTAAGAAGAAGAGCCCAGCGGGCCTGATGAGAACCGAGGCGACGAGCGCCTTCTATACACAATACATTTTTATGGTCCGTGAGGATCGAGATAGGATTCCCAGTACCCTCCAGGAGATGTCTCCATTATTCCAGGGCAAGTTTGATGGCCAGCAGCTCTCTGTTACCAACGTCATAGTTTTGCTCTATGGAGGAGAATTTCTTAGAGAAGAACCCACAAGGGTGTAGTTTATCCTGGGGGTTTTGTCTTTGTGAGAGTATGGCTCCTGCTCCAGTATCCAAAGTGTCTACTTCCTTAGGGGGTGGAACGGGGGCGCATCCCCCGCGGCAGCCGTGATAGGTCTAAGGCTTCCAAGAACAAGTGTAGCTGTTGTGCAGCTAATGAATGCTTCTATGAGCAGGTGTAGCTGTTGTGCAGCTAATGAATGCTTCTATGAGCAGGTGTAGCAGTTGTGCAGCTAATGAATGCTTCTATGAGCATGTGTAGCTGTTTGGCACCTAGTGGATCTTGACACGGAGCTTGGGGGTGTGGCGCACGTGTCGCATGCGAGCGCCGCACGCAGTTAGTGAGCCGCACGATCCGGGAGCGGAGCCTGAGCCTGCGGCGTTGGATGACGCGATTTTGGCGCGCATGCGTGCTGCGCACATCTGGTAAGGAATGTGGTCCATAGGCACCCCGCGCGTACGCAGTGGTGCTCGAGAGGATGCATGGAGCGGCTGTACTTTGGTAATCCTTACAGTACCCCTCCCCCTTCAGAGGAGACCTCCGGACAAACCCTGCGAGGCTTCAGGGGTTACTTCCGGTGAAAGTTTGACGAGTTCGGGTGTGTGGACTTGCAGTTGTGGGATCCAGGATCATTCCTCTGGACCGTATCCCCTCCAGTGAATGAGGTATCGGATTGTCCCACTAAATAACCTGGAGTCTAGGATAGCCTAAACTTCGTACTCCTGCTGGCCCTGTATGATTTGAGGGCCCGGTGATGCAGGAGCTGGATCTGGAAAGCGGAGGCTGCGATGTGCTGGTTTCAATAAAGAAATGTGAAATACTGATTTGATTCTCATCGATGAGGGGAGTTGCAGGTGGTATGCCACTGGATTTATTCTCTCCAAGACTTTGAAAGTACCCAGGAATCTTGGGGCCAGTTTGAGTGTGGGGACTTTTAGGTGTATGTTCCGTGAGGACAGCCATACTTTGTCTCCCAGTCTCAGCTCTGGAGTTTCGTGACAGTGGCGGTCTGCCTGAGTTTTATGTCCAAAGGAGGCCATGAATCTTATAGTGCTTGGATCCGGTCGTCAGCTGCAGAAACCCCAGAGGAAGGGGAAGAGAAGGTGTAAATATATTTTCTACTGCATACGTAGAAATCTCCTCTCGTACTTGGATCGATACCCCCCGGGAGGCCTTTTTCCCACTCTTAGAGTGCTGGACAGGAAAAGAACGAACAGCTCAGAGAAGTAATTGAGTCGGACACCAGTGAGTGTTGTCAAAAACCTCTCCTGTTTATTAATGGTTACAGTCAGGTTTTATAGGCGAGCGAGCGAAGAAAAAAAGCGTATACGTGAGAAACTTACTTCCCTTTATGTTTACTTAGAAAGTGACAGATGGAAAGTTACAGTTTGGGAACCTTCAATTTGCCCAGTCTTAGGGCAGTCTAGGGCGCGTCATAATTCTTGCTGTTAAGACAGTTCATAAATTTGGGCTAAGCATGGTTGGCTAGAAATTCCTGTTTCTACATTGTGAAACTATGTCTGAACATACATAGTTCAGAAGTTCAGCCACCATTAATTGGGTAAAAGGTCAGTTTAACATCAGACTAAAAAGCATAATGGCAGTGTTAGTGTAAAATGGTTATATAGCAGACAAAATGGAGTCCCCCCTTGATACATACATTATCAGAAGGGTAGCCACGCCGGATGGAAACCGTAGTTTACAAAGAAAGGAGAAGTCTGTGTACTCTCGTTCCTCAGAGAATTATTGGTGAACTCTGCCCAGGGAAGCAGGTCTGCCCAGTCGTCCTGCTACGAAGCAGCGCAGGTCCTGCTCTAAGGATTGATTGGTCCTATCTGTCTGTCCATTCGTCTGTGGATGGTACCCCAATGAAAAATGCAGAGAAATGTTCAATCTTATGGTGAAGGCTCGACAGAACCTCGAGACAAACTGGAGCCCTCTGTTGGATACAATGGTGGAGGGGGTTCCGTGGAGGCGGAAGATCTCCCTACAGAATATGTGTGCCAAGGTTGGGGAGTCTGGTAGTCCTTTGAGTGGGATAAAATGTGCTTGTTTAGAGAACCTGTCTATAACTACGAGTATGGTGTCCATACCTATGGATCTTGGCAGTTCTACGATAAAGTCCATAGACAGGTCCCTCCAGGGGTGGTCCGGGATAGGTAGGGGGTTTAAAAGTCCTTGGGGTTTACTGCGGGGTGTTTTGTTCCGTGCACATGTGGTGCATGCTTTGGTAAATTCCGTTATGCCTTTTTGCATGTTAGGCCACCAGAGTGTCCGTGTGATTAAGTCTGTGGTTCTCTTAGTATCGGGATGGCCGGCGGTTTTTGACCAATGTCCCCATTCCAAGATCTTATTGCGGAAGGGTAATGCTGCAAAGAGGCATTCGTCCGGGACATCCAGGCCTTCCGGGATGTTGGTTTGGTCCAGCAGGATGTCATCTAGTATGTCGAATGTATTGGCGGATATGATGAACTTGGCAGGAAGGATGGTCTCTGACGTGGCTTCGATTTTGTTCTCACTTAAAAACTGACGGGAAAGGGCGTCTGCTTTTAGGTTCTTGGAACTGAATATGAATGATATGATGTAATTAAAGCGTGAAAAAAAAGTGACCAACGGGCTTGATGGGCTCCCAGGTGTTGAGCGCTCTCCAGGTACATAAGGTTTTTGTGGTTGGTGAGGATTGTGATGGGACTCTTTGTACCCTCCAGCAGATGTCTCCATTCCTCCAAGGCTAGTTTGATGGCCAGTAGTTCTCTGTTGCCTACATCAAAGTTCTGTTGTGCTGATTACATTTTTTTTAGAGAAGAAGGCAAATGGGTGTAGGTTAGAAGATGGTGATCCTCTCTGTGACAGGGTGGCGCCGGCTCCGATGTCTGATGCGTCCACTTCCAATGAGAATGGTAGTCTGGGATTGGGGTCGATCAGTATAGGTGCAGAGATAAATGCTTTCTTTAAAGTGTTGAAGGACTGGATAGCTGCAGGTGGCTAGGATACAATGTCAGCTCCTTTCTTGGTGAGAGCAGTGATGGGTGCGACAATGGAAGAGAACTTGTAGATGAACCTTCTATAATTGGCAAATTCTAGGAATCTCAGAATGCCTTTGAGAGATGTGGGGAGCAGCCAGTGCATGACGGCTTTCTACTTGGGGGTGTCCATGGAAAACCCAGAATCTGATATGATGTATCCTAGAAAGGCAGTGGATGTTTGGTGAAAGCTGCACTTTTCCAGTTTGGCATAGAGGTGGTGCTGACGAAGGCGTAGAAGTACTTGTTTGACTTGGTCAATGTGTTCTGGGGTGGTCTTGGAAAAAAATAACATGTTGTCCAGGTAAACGATAACGAATCTGTTCAGCAGGTCTCTAAATATTTCGTTAACAAAGTCTTGGAAGACTGCTGGGGCATTGCACAGACCGAATGGCATAACCAGGTATTTGTAGCTGCCATCTCGTGTGTTGAATGCCGTTTTCCACTCGTCGCCCTGACGAATCATTACCAGGTTGTAGGCCCCACGGAGGTCCAATTTGGTGAATATGGTGGATCCCTGGAGGTGGCCGAACAACTCTGATATCAATGGTAGTGGGTAGTGGTTTTTAATGGTGATCTTGTTTAGTCCTCGGTAGTCGATGCAAGGTCTTAGGGTGCCATCCTTTATTTGACAAAAAAAAAATTGCCCCCGCCGGTGATGAGGACTTTCTGATGAACACTTTTTGGAGATTATCCCGGATGTATTCGGACATGGCTTTGGTTTCTGGAAGGGAGAGAGGGTAAGAGCCCCCTCTGGGCAGGGTGGAACCGGGCAGGAGGTCTATGAAACAGTCGAAGGGTCGAGGGGGCGGAAATACCTCTGACCTGGCCTTGTCGAATACGTCTCTGAATTATTAGTTATATTCATCTGGTAAAGGGTCTTGTGGCTCTTCTGGTGTCTTAATGCTGCAGATTTTCTGAGGGGGAACTGCACACGTTGTGGAATATTGTTGGTTCCATTGATGAGTGGATTGTGGCGTTGGAGCCTTGGAAGGCACAGGATGATTTCGGCAGATGGGGAGTGGATCACGTCTAGGGTGATATTCTCCCTGTGGGTCTGTTCGCACACCAGGGAGAATTCCAAGGTCTGTAGGATGATGAAGGCCGGTTGCAGATGGCGTCCGTCAATGGCTTCTAATCCCACCAGGGTTTTTGTTTTTTCCAATGGGAAGTTGTTTCTTATGGCGAATTCCTGGTCTATGAAGTTTCCTCCGGAACCAGAGTCTATGAAAGCGGATACATTCACTGCCACGCCTGGGGTTTGAAGGGATACTGGAATCAGGATTCTTCTGGGCAGGGAGTCTTGCGTGATGGAGGAGCTAGGGAGTGTTCCCACGGGGGCTCCTCTGGGTCCCAGTGGAGGGTCGGCATTCCTCGACTTGAGTGGGCAGTGGAGGGCTAGGTGACCTGGGTTGCCGCAGTATAGGCACAGTCCGAAGGTTCGGCGACATTGCTTCTCAGATAGGGAGAGTTTGTTGCCACCCAACTGCATGGGTTCTGGAGCTTCAGTCGTAAGTGTCTCTGGAACGGAGTGAAATAGTGAAGTCCTGGCGGTTTCGTGAACGCTCGGATTTTCTCTCCTGCAAGCACTGGTCCACCCTGATGCAGACTGCGATGAGCTCCTCAGGGTCCGTTGGGCGCTCCAGGACTGCGATGAGCTCCTCCAGGTCCGAGCGGCGAGCTCATTTTTTAGGGGTTCCGAGAGTCCTTGACAGAAGGCGGAAGAGAGAGCCTCACCATTCCACTCTGTCTCTGAGGCGATTGTTCAGAATTCCAAGGCGTATCTTGCCACCAGACGATTTCCCTGGGAAACATGAAAAAGGGAAGACGCTGCAGTAATTTTACGCCCTTGGGTGTCGAAGACACGTCTGAATTCCTTTGGGAACTGCCCAATGTCTTGAGTAAGATCTCTCCTCAGCTCCCAGATAGGAGAGGCCCACGCCAATGCATCCCCTGTGAGCAAGGAGATAATGCATGCCACTCTTGATCTCGGAGTCAGGAACCGGGCGGGTGTCATCTCAAATTGTATGAAACATTGGTTAAGAAAACCGCGACATTCTAGTGGGTCTATGTTTGTGGGGCTGAGCATACTGTCACGCTGTGCTCACCACAAACAAGACGAAACCCCGGTATGGAGATGGGAATAGTAACAAACACCAGCCACAGGCACGGGGCCACGTCCGGAGTGTAGGATTGTCTCTGTAGCCGGAGCAGGGATATAGAGGACAGAGAAGTCGTGATACTTGCCAAGTTCAACGTAGGAGAGATCCGAGGCATAGAAGGTACTTTGCCAAAGTCAGGATAGGAGAGGAGCGAAGAGTCAGAGGATAGCCAACATCAGGAGCCAGAGGTCAGAGTAGTCAAACAAGCCGGTTCGGTACACAAGGGGTAAATCTAGAATAAGCAGCAGGACAGGAACAAGGCAGGAACAGCAAGGGTAAACACATAGTAACATATATCTATGCTCAGCCAATGTACCTGTGACATTGGTGAGCATATATAGGCAGGATCAGCCAATCCCTAAGGGGGTGGAGCGGGGGTGCGGCCCCCGAGATAGGTCTAAGGCTTCCAAGAACAGGTGTAGCTGTTGTGCAGCTAATGAATGCTTCTATGAGCATGTGCAGCTGTTTTTGCAGCTAATGAATGCTTCTATGAGCAGGTGCAGCTGTTTGTGCAGCTAATGAATGCTTCTATGAGCAGGTGTAGCTGTTTGGCAGCTGGTGGATCTTGACACAGAGCTTGGGGGCGTGGCAGACGTGTCATGTGCGAACGCCGTGTGCAGTTAATGCGCAGCACAATCCAGGGGCGGAGCCCGAGTCCGCGGCGTCAGATGACGCCATTTTGGCACGCATGCGTGCTGCACGCGTCTGATAAGGAATATGGTCCATAGGCACCCCACGCATACGCGGTGGTGCTCGAGAGGATGCACTTCGGTAATCCTTACACCGCGGAGATAGAGTATAGAAAAAATGGTAGCTCCCTGTAAATGGTCAAAAAGTTCTGAGATCAGAGGCAAGGGGTACCAGTTCTTTAAGGTAATCTTGTTAAGGCCTCTGTAGTCTATGCATGGGCGAAGAGAACCACCCTTCTTTTTAACAAAAAAGAAGCCAGCCCCAGCAGGGGAAGTAGAATTTCTGATGAAGCCTTTCTTTAAATTCTCCTGAATATATTCAGACATGGCCTTGGTCTCCGGAAGAGGCAAGGGATAGGATCTGGCATTAGGGAGACTAGCACCAGGCAGGAGGTCAATGGGGCAATCAAAGGGATGATGAGTGGGAAGAACCTCAGAACGGACTTTGTCGAAAACATCAATGAATTCTACATATACTTCGGGAAGAGAGGGCTTAACAGGGCAATTAATTTCTAAACCAGCGAAAATTTGCACCGAAGAGGAAGAAAGTAATTTAGGGGACATATCCCATCGTATGGGTTCCTTGGCACTCCAGTCTATAAAAGGATTGTGTTGCTGGAGCCAAGGTAGGCCCAGGATTACCTGCACAGAATGAGAGTGAATTACGTCCAGGGAGATCTCCTCCTTGTGTCCATCCTTCCTGGAGAGAGAAAGGGTAGGTGTCTCCAAGGATATAAAGGCTGGTTGGAGAGGATGTCTATTAATGGCCTCGAGACCGACGGGTACGGACTGCTTTACCAACGGAATCCCATGTATGGTAGGAAAATCTTGATCCACAAAATTTCCCCCAGACCCAGAGTCAATAAATGCAGAAGCAGAAATTCAGAAGTTAGGACCCTCGAGGGTCTCTTTGGCAGGGTTTTTTTCATAGAGGGGAAAGAGGAAATGGTACTGGCATTTCCCGGCTTAGTGGGGCAGTCCACAATGAAGACCCAGACCCTCATTCCTCCGAAGATGAGAGTTGGCGACTACCCAACTGCATGGGTTTCAGAGCCTCAAGAGCTGGGAAAGCGGTAGGAGAGGATCTACGGATAGGAGTAATAGAAGTGAGAGTTCGTGGATGGTGGCTTTAAACTCGGCTTTTTTGGAGGCGTAGATCCACCCTGATACATACGGCAATAAGGTGCTCAAGCGCAGGGGGTCTTTCCTGAGTGACTAGCTCATTTTCAGAGTCTCTGCCAGAAGGCTGCTGATAAGGCCTCATTGTTCCAACACGTCTCTGTGGCAATGGTCCGAAATTCCAGAGCGTATATTGCAACCGATCTACGACCCTGAGAAATGTGAAACAAGGAAGAAGCAGCGTTGACCTTACGGCCTAGGGTGTCAAAAACCTGTTGGAAGTCCTTCTTGAAACTTGCAAAGTTTTGGGTAAGTTCAGGTCTCAGTTCCCAGATGGGGGATGCCCACGACAATGCGTCACCGGTCAGTAATGCGATAATATACGCCACCTTAGATCTGTCAGAAGAGAAACGAGAAGGGGTTAACATGAACTGAATGTCGCATTGATTGAGGAAACCTCTCCAGTCATGGGGATCACCCGCATAGCGGTTGGGAGTGGGAAGACGCGGTTCCATAGGTACGTTGGCCTCCTGGGAGGAAGAGGACAAGGTAGCAGGCCTAAGGATTCTGGACGGGGATTGAGGAAGAGTGACTGTGGCTTCCTTTTTTTGTATCAATTTTTTTATTGGAAACGTTCATATCAGGTATACATACAGAAATGTCATGAGCCCATGACATTTTATCACAATGTATTTTGATAACGACCAATAACATTTTCCCTTTTCCCATAGTAGGGAAGAAAAGGGGGAGGTGGAGAGGGGGGGGAAACAAACAGGTGGGGAGGGAAGGTAGCATTGGGGGGGAGGGTTCATCCAGAGGCATCCGACCTCCTATCCCCGGCAGACCGGGCACATTGGGGGCCCGAAAGATTTGGTCTATTGATTTTTATCTCTCAATCCAGGGGTCCCAAGCGTTCCAAAACTGTGGCATCTTTTTTTGTAACATGGCTGTGAGCTTCTCCATGGACATTACCTCATTGATCCTTCTAATTACTGTGTTTCTTGACGGTGCCTTGATCTGTTTCCAGGCTGCCACGATCGAACATCTGGCCGCAGTCAGCATGGCCATAATCAGCTTTGATAGTGGTGGGGGGAGGTCGTCAATGGATTTGCTCAGCACCATGGTCAGCGGATCCAGGGGGAGGGAGAGCCCCGTGGTCGAGTGAATAAGCATCTGGACCATAGTCCAATACCTCAATCTCCGGACATGACCACCAAATGTGAGCCATGTCCGCCTTTTGACCACATCCCCTCCAGCACAGGTCCGGTGTGCCGGGATAGATCTGGCTCAACCTAACCGGGGTCAGGTACCATTGAAGTATAAATTTTGTAGATGTTCTCTTTTACTGTTGTGCAAATTGATGTTTTGGCAGCCTGCTCCCAGACATCTTCCCAGTCTTCCAGATCTATTGGAAGGCCTAGGTCCTCCGACCATTTTTGCATATAACGGTGGGCCGTGGGTCAGTTGTCGGTACCATCCCCGTATATATCTCAGAAATTAGACCCTTCTGGAAGGTGTTTGTGATGCATAGGGACTCAAACCTAGTTAGCGAGGGGAATTTGGCAGTTTGGGATAGGGATAGTAAGAAGTGTCTGATTTGCAGATATTTAAATAGGTGCAGGTCTTGGATCCGGAGTTTGTCTTTTTAGGGCCTGAAATGTTAGGATCTCTCCCTTCTGCAGCAGATCGGCAACCATCCTAATGTTGAGACCCTTGAATTGGTCAAATTATCTTTGGGAATGCCCTGGCGGGAAACTTGGGTTCCCAAAGATAGGAGTGAGCTGAGAGGGGGAAGCTAGCAGACTGTACTTCCCTTTGCTTTTTAGCCAAGCGTTCCACATGCATCTCATTGCTCCAAGGTCAAACCTCTGTGGTCCTCCACCCTTTCCTCCTGGGGACCACATTGTCACCTGGAGGGAATATGGGTATGTGTAATGTGACTATTTCGAGCCAACAGGCCAAGGCCAGGTCGTAATTCCAAACTACAGCCTGCTTCAGTTGTGCTGCGAGGTAGTACTTGACCATGTCGGGGACCCCCACCCCCCTCTTGCTCTTGAGGAGAGCATCACTGATCTTGGGACCCTAGGTCTCTTATAGTTCCATATGAATTGGAGCAGTAGGGATTGGATATTTTTCAGGGCCGCCTGTGGCACCACTATGGGGAGGGTTTGTAAATTATACAGTAATCTTGGAAGAACGTTCATTTTTGCAGAAACTATTCTCCCAAACCAGGAAATTTGGTGTTTTTTCCAAGTTTCCAAGTCTTTTTTAATCTGGTCGAATAATGGGGGGTAATTATACTGGTATAGGGAGTCATAAGAGTTTGAGATTTTAATCCCAAGATATTTGATATAGGTGGAACTCCACTTGTATTTATAGTTAGACTGTATGAGTTTCCACATCTGGGCAGGGAGGGATATATTTAGGGCTTCCGACTTATCCATATTTACTTTGTAGTCAGAAACTGATCCAAATTGTGTCAGAAGCCTCTGGAGGTTGGGGAGGGAGGTATGGGGGTCAGGGAGGGTCAGAATCACATCATCAGCGAATAGGGACATTTTGTATTCCTTTTCGGCAATTTGGATCCCCTTGATGCTTTTTTCTTCTCTTATTTTGGTCGCCAGAGGTTCTATTGTTAAAGCGAATAGTAATGGGGATAACGGGCAGCCCTGTCTGGTCGCATTCCTGATTGTTATTGGATCTGAGAAGCCGCCTGAAAGTTTGACATACGCTGTTGGATTTTGGTAGAGGGCTCTCACTCCCTCCAAAAAAACGGGCCACAGAAGCCAAACCTCAGCATTGTTTGGTCTAAAAAAGACCACTTGATTCTGTCAAACGCTTTTTCTGCGTCGAGGCTCAGAATCATTGCTTTGGATCCGGTGAGATGCACGTGGTCAATTATATCCACAATTTTGCGGGTGTTGTCGGAGGCCTGTCTTCCGGACACGAAGCCTGCTTGATCTATATGTATGAGCCTAGGGAGGATTGGGTTTAGCCTGTTTGCCAAGATCTTGCTGTAGATTTTGAGATCGGTATTTAACAAGGAGATAGGCCTATAGTTGCCACACTGAAGTGGGTCTCTACCCTCCTTATGGATTATAGCCAGATTCGCCGCCGTGATTGTGGCGGGGATGGGCTCTCCTTGGAGGAAGGAGTTGTACATGTCTAATAGATAGGGGGAGAGGATCGGTCCGAACATCTTGTAATAGGAGTTCGAAAAACCGTCCGGGCCCGGTGTTTTGGCTAACTTGAGAGAGCCGATAGCTTTGGATAATTCCTCCTGGGTAATGTTTTTGTTCAGATTCTCCACTTCCGCCAGCGATATAGAGGGGAGCTTACACTGCTCTAGGTATTGTATTATACTGTAGTTTTGCGGCTAACCGGATCTCGACCTGGGGGGTGAAGGTTATACAACTCGGAGTAAAAAATCTGCAAATTCCCGTGCTATCTCTTTTTCTATGTATGAGACATAACCTTTTTTTGTCTGTATTCGGGCTATCTGGGATTTAACTCGTATGCCCCTTAGCTTTGTGGCCAAGTGCTTATCTCCTTTATTGCCTTTGTCAAAGTATTTTTGTTTGGACCACCTCAGTGCTCTCTCTACCTCTTAGAGTTGGGTTTGTTTCAGGGCGGATCTGGCTAGAGTTAATTGTTTTAGCATTTTTTTGGACGCCGTGGTTTTGTGTTGCTGTTCCAACTGAGAGATCTTGTCTGTGAGGTATTTTTGGAGCTTGAGTTTTGTTTTCTTTTTGTAAGAGGCAATTGAGATCAGATCTCCCATAATGGAGGCTTTGTGTGCCTCCCATAGCCTAGCTGGGGCCAAGACAGAGCCTGTGTTAATTTGGAAAAAAATTGATAGTTTTTGTCTTATTGCCAGCTCTGTAACAGGGCAGTTAAGTAGGGAATCATTCAGCTTCCATTTATACTGGGTGTTTTTAACAAAGGGCAGAGAGAGAGTGAGTTCGATCGGTGCGTGGTCGGACCAGGTGATCGGGCCTATATTAGACTGGGAGGCTGCCTGGAAGACATTTCCAGTACCTAGAAAATAATCGATCCTCAAGTAGGACTGATGAGGGGTAGAGAAAAAGGTGTAGTCCCTCTGACCCTGACTATCTTTTGAGTCAAGGAAGCAACTTGTTTGTTCAAATACTGAAAATGTTCAGAGATAGAAGACCGGGCTTGGCCCACCTCAGGGGGGTTTATGTTTGTTGGGCTCAGCATACTGTAACGCTTGCACGCCCAACAAACAAGACAAGACCCCGGCACTGAGGTGGGAAGGTATAAAACCACGCAGACAGCAGCGGAGGTGTGCCTGGAAGCGGATTGTCAGCGTAGCCGGGTCTGGGCAGGAGAGAGTGGGTTCGTCCGTATACTCGCCGGGGTCTTGGGTTGTAGAGAGCAGAGTAGTTGAAGTCCGTTAAGCCGTGGTCTGGAATTGGAGAGTTGAGAATTGTCGAAGTCCGTGTAGCCGTGATCTTGGGTTGGAGAGGTAAACGTAGTTGAGGGTAAAACGAGGTCGATATACAGAGGGGGTTCACTAACAAGCTGGGTCGGTACATGAGAAGACAAACTGCAAGACAAGACAGTAACAGGAGCAAGGCACAATAGAACTGTGAGGCACACAAGGCTACAATAGATTATGCTGAGCAATGCTTCAGAGTGCGAGCAGGGTATATAAATGGTATAGCAGCCAATAGGACAGGCGGCGGAGCGGAAGCGCTTCCCCAGCGGAAGCCGTGATAGGCACAGGAGACAGGTGGCAGACTGATTACTTGTCGCGCAGCTGGGGAGCGGTGCACGTCGTCATGTGAACGTGCCGCTGACGCGCAACATTGTTGGTGTGTCTGTCTGTCATGTATACTCACACTGACGACAATGGTGCCTAACGCTATTCTCAGAATTGGTGCAAAATACAATTGAAATTAGTAGCGACTGGTGATATTAATATTAAATAGTGTAAACATATGTGAATACAAACTTGAATGTGACTCAAATTCCATTACTGCTGATATAGTCCTCCGATATTCTTGGAAATCAGATATAGCAATGTCGCAAAAAAGAGACTTTAATTGGTGCTTTATGCTGAAAAAAATCTAAACAAAAAGTTTTTCAAACCCAACGTTGCAGATGGTTGTGCGCCTGAGGTTCATTGTCCGCAGTTCACGTGGACTGATAACGTGGGAACAAAAAACACAAACATAGTGTAATACCTCAGTGGGTAAGTAGGTAATAAGACTCGTCTGTCTCAGTTATGAATTTTATCATTTTGGAACAGGTGGTGTTCAATAGGTTAAGTGGAATTACTGGCTCCACAGAAAGGATATACTACAATTTTACATAGTTACATAGTAGATGAGGTTGAAAAAAAGATATGCGTCCATCAAGTTCAACCTATGCTAAATTTAGAAGACATACTTTAGCCTATATCTGTACTTACAGTATATTGATGCAGAGGAAGGTAAACAAAAACCCCAGTGACACATCATCCAATGATATCTCTTAAGGGGAAAAATAAATTCCTTCCTGACTCCAAGAATTGGTAATCGAATTACTCCCTGGATCAACATCCTTCCCATGTTTACTTATTTGGTATATTTGTATACCGTTTCTTTCTAAAAAGATGTCAAACCTTTTTTTGAACAAATAAATTGTATCTGCCTTCACAGTCTCCATGGGTAATGAATTCCACACTTTAACTGCACTTACTGTAAAGAACCCTTTCCTTTGTTGCTGATGAAATCTCCTTTCCTCCAACCTTAAGGGATGGCCCTCGAGTCCTTTGTACTGCTCTTGGGATGAATAGTTAGTTTGAAAGCTCCTTGTACTGTCCCCGAATATATTTGTATATAGTTATCATATCCCCTCTTAGACGCCTCTTTTCTAATGTAAATAAATCTAATTCAGCTAGCCTCTCCTCATAAGTTAGATTGTCCATTTCCTTTATTAATTTGGTGGCTCTTCTCTGCACTCTCACTAGTTCCATAATGTATTTTCTAAGAAGTAGTGCCCAAAATTGTACTCCATATTCAAGGTGTGGTCTTACTAATGCTTTATAAAGGGGCATAATTATGTTTACTTTCCTTCCATCCATTGCCCGTGTAATGCAAGATAAAATCTTGTTTGCCTTTGCAGCTACTGCATGACATTGGGCACTATTGCTAAGCCTGCTGTCTACAAGCACTCCTAAATCCTTCGCCATCAAGGATTCCCCACATTTATCCCCTAATTAAATTTGTAAGACACCAGTTTTTTCTTTTGGGTCATATATTATGTGAACTTGGGGTGATCCCCACTATCATGGACAAAGGGATATCTAAAAATGGCTAGCGTTAAAAATGATACATTTTAATAAACAGCTATATAGCAAAATACAATTAAAAACATAATACAAATCACATTAAACATGCAATGGCACCCTGGGACCTCCCCATGTGCCCTAGGGGATGTGGTCATCGGGAAGGCTTTCTACACATGTGGTGGTGGTGTTCTAAGGTGGCTCGACTTTGCGTAAAGGTGCACAGTTTGATTAAAAATGTTGTAGGTTTCACATGGAGACTAAGCACTTGATCATGCCTACTAAATATGCCATCTCAGGACTTGGACCAATATACTGTATACATAAACTAATCTCAAACATAGTGACGGCGACTAGATGCGCCATAGCTCTACACTGGAAAGGACTGGACCTCCCCTCTATGAGATATATTGAAAACAAAATATGGTGTATCCTCCAAATGGAGAGAATGAAAAGTTTCATGAGACTCATGTGCCAAGTTCCAGAGGGTGTGGCAACCATGGCTTATATATCACAGCATACGGGGCTCATCTATCCAGCCCTTTGATGACTCCTCGGTATTGCTTTAAAATGTTCACTGTGCAATACCTGTCTGTACCACCCTATGTCTGGGGAGAGCGGCTGATGGCAACTGACCTAATCACAAGTACATAGAATCAGTTGTGCTGCGAGGTAGTATTTGACCATGTTGGGGACCCCCACCCCCCTCTTGCTCTTGAGGAGAGCATCACTGATCTTGGGACCCTAGGTCTCTTATAGTTCCATATGAATTGGAGCAGTAGGGATTGGATATTTTTCAGGGCCGCCTGTGGTACCACTATGGGGAGGGTTTGTAAATTATACAGTAATCTTGGAAGAACGTTCATTTTTACAGAAACTATTCTCCCAAACCAGGAAATTTGGTGTTTTTTCCAAGTTTCCAAGTCTTTTTTAATCTGGTCGAATAATGGGGGGTAATTATACTGGTATAGGGAGTCATAAGAGTTTGAGATTTTAATCCCAAGATATTTGATATAGGTGGAACTCCACTTGTATTTATAGTTAGACTGTATGAGTTTCCACATCTGGGCAGGGAGGGATATATTTAGGGCTTCCGACTTATCCATATTTACTTTGTAGTCAGAAACTGATCCAAATTGTGTCAGAAGCCTCTGGAGGTTGGGGAGGGAGGTATGGGGGTCAGGGAGGGTCAGAATCACATCATCAGCGAATAGGGACATTTTGTATTCCTTTTCGGCAATTTGGATCCCCTTGATGCTTTTTTCTTCTCTTATTTTGGTCGCCAGAGGTTCTATTGTTAAAGCGAATAGTAATGGGGATAACGGGCAGCCCTGTCTGGTCCCATTCCTGATTGTTATTGGATCTGAGAAGCCGCCTGAAAGTATTACTCACAATGGTTGAAGTCACCAGGGATCCTCTCAGTTTGCGTGCTGTCGCCAATGGGAAAATTCCAGTACAGCGCTTTGTGATGCAACGCACAGCAAGAAGGTGGTGACAGCAGGTCTGGCAAAAATCTTCTTTATTAGAGGAACATTAAAAACGGAAGGCTGCAACCTTCTACGCGTTTCGTGCAGTGAAAATTGCACTTTATCAAGAAGTTGTACATTTTCTTGATAAAGTGCAATTTTCACTGCACGAAACGCGTAGAAGGTTGCAGCCTTCCGTTTTTAATGTTCCTCTAATAAAGAAGATTTTTGCCAGACCTGCTGTCACCACCTTCTTGCTGTGCGTTGCATCACAAAGCGCTGTACTAAAAGAGGAAATGGAAAGATAAACTTGAGCAAGAAGTGCTCCGTGGTGATAAGGGAGGAGCTAGAGTGAATACTTGAAGATTTACTGGGTGAGTGCATAAGTTAAAGACTTTGGCACCTGTTTTATCTTCAATCACAACTACACATCGTGGCTAGGATTTTATAAAGAGGTAGAAAAATACTGTGCTTTATGCTCCAAGGGCCCAGTAATTACCGTAAAGGGAAAAAACAAAAAGTTGCTGGTATGAGTGAAGAGGTTCTTGGAAAACAACATTTCTCAAAGGCGAATAAGGTCCATGGATCAAGTTGAAAGTCGGACAGTTAGAAAGACACAGTAAAGACTGGTGAAAAGTTTGGAAACTATTTTGATTGGAAGTCGGAAAAAAAAAAATAAGTAAAGAGATTAAAATAGGACTTCTCCAACAGTGATGCTGATGCGCGATAACAGTGCATAGAACAATGTTAAAATGGGGAGGGGGATATGTGACAGTCATGAAATCTGTATGTTAGCAGGTTGCATTATGCAGGCTTTTCAGGGTGCGAGAGGTTAACTTCTCTGGAGAGGCAGTCAGCAGGTACACCCAATTCAGACAAAATGCTTGATTGCAAGGGGGTTTAAATGACAGTCACCAAGCTGCTAGAAAAGATACTTTTCCATAACCAGTAGGACACTGGTTGGTTACCCAAGCCTGCTGGATGCAGGGCCTGCTGGGATCACCTGGGACCCACACCAAGGAACCTGAGCCATAACCCGGGAAAGAAGCAGGGCTGTCTTTCTGCAAGGTGTTGCAGTATCCAGAGGGATTGCCTGGAGACGGAGATGGATTTCCCAGCACCTCAAGTTAATCACTATATATTTTGTATTTTATAATTTGCAGTGTTTATAAATGGAAGTTAGCCTAGCTACCCAGTTGGTCAGTCAGAGCCATGGATGTTTAGTTTGCCTCCTTACTGTGGAGTAGACTTTTGTTTTATAGCTTGTGTTTTGCCTTTAAAAGGACAGTTTCCAATACTGTGGTTTTGCTGTGGAAAAATAACCTACTGAAGTGTTTGTTGAGACCTAAAATACACTGTGTGGACTCTTACTGACCCTACCATGAGGCCATCCTGCTACAGTATCTATTCTCCACTGTTTGGGTGTGTAGGTGTTTGTGTATATCTGTTCTGTGTGTTTGTGTGTGTGTGTGTTTAATGTATGTGACTTGTCATGTACAGTTAGGTCTGGAAATAATTGGACACTGATACAAGTTTTTTTATTTCAGCTGTGTACCAAAATAAATTCAAGTTACAGTTAAATAATGAATATGGGCTTAAGTACAATCTATTAGCTTTAATGAGGGTATTCACATCCAAATTGTAGAAAGGGTTTAGGAATTACATCTCTTTAATATGTAGCCCTCTCTTTTTCAAGGGACCAAAAGTAATTGGATAATTGACTCAAAAGCTGTTTCATGGACAGGTGTGGGCTACTCCATTATTTCATCATCAATTAAGCGGGTAAATGTCTGGAGTTGAGTCCACGTGTGGCATTCACATTTGGAAGCTGTTGCTGTGAACCCACAAAATGCGGTCAAAGGAGCTCTCAATGCAAGTGAAACAGGGCATCCTTAGGCTGCAAAAAAAAAAAATCCATCAGAGAGATAGCAGAAACATTAGGAGTGGCCAAAACAACAGTTTGGTACATTCTGAGAAAAAAAGAATGCACTGGTGATCTCTGCAACACAAAAATGCCTGGACGTCCACAGAAGACAACAGTGGTGGATGATCCTAGGATCCTTTCCATGGTAAAGAAAACCACCTTCACAACATCCAGCCAAGTGAAGAACACTCTCCAGGAGGTAGGCATATCATTATCCAAGTCTACCATAAAGAGAAGACTTCACAAGAGCAAATACAGAGGGTTCACCACAAGGTGCAAACCATTCATAAGCCTCAAGAATAGAAAGGTCAGATTAGAATTTGCCAAACAATATCTAAAAAAAAGCCAGCCCAGTTCTGGAACAGCATTCTTTGGACAGATGAAACTAAGATCAACCTGTTGAATGATGGGAAGAAAAAAGTATGGAGAAGGCTTGGAACGGCTCATGATTCGAAGCATACCACATCATATGTAAAACACGGTGGAGGCAGTATGATGGCATGGGCATGCATAGCTTACAATGGCACTGGGTCACTAGTGTTTATTGCTGATGTGACAGAAGACAGAAGCAGCCGGATGAATTCTGAAGTGTATAGGGATATATTGTCTGCTCAGATTCAGCGAAGTTGATTGGACGGTGCTTCACTTTACAGATGCAAAATGACCCAAAACATACTGCGAAAGCAACCCAGAAGTTTTTTAAGGCAAAGAAGTGGAATATTCTGCAATGGCTGAGTCAATCACCTGATCTCAACCCGATCGAGCATGCATTTCACTTGCTGAAGACAAAACTTAATCGAGCATGCATTTCACTTGCTGAAGACAAAACTTAAGGCAGAAAGACCCACAAACAAACAACTGAAGACAGCTGCAGTAAAGGCCTGGCAAAGCATCACAAAGAATGAAACCCAGCATTTGGTGATGTCCATGCGTTGCAGACTTCAAGCAGTCATTGCCTGCAAAGGATTCTCAATAAAGTATTAAAAATGACCATTTTATTTATGATTGTGTTAATTTGTCCAATTACATTTGAGCCCCTAAAATAAGGGGACTGTGTATGAAAATGGTTGCAATTCCTAAACGTTTCATACGATATTTTTGTTCAACCCCTTGAATTAAAGCTGAAAGTCTGCACTTTTATTGCATCTCGGTTATTTCATTTCAAATTCATTGTAGTGGCGTACAGAGCCAAAATTATGAAAATTGTGTCGGTCTCCAATTATTTCCGGACCTAACTGTATGTCTATGTCTCCTATATGTATCTGTTCTCCACTGAATGTATATTTGTTATAATTTGTGTGTGTGTGTCACTGTTCTCCTGTTGTGTTGTGTGTTTATCAGTACAACCGTGTTGAGACGCTGTCTGCCTGTCCTGTGTGCATGTGCCCTGCATGTATCTGTTCTCCTGTGGTGTTTGTGTGTGTTGCTTTGTCTGTTCTGTGTATATCTGTTCTCCTGTGGTGTGTATCAGTTCTCACGATTTTTGTGTCCGTCCTGTGTGCATCTGTCCTCCTGTGGGTGTGTATCTGTTCTGTGGTGTATGTCTGCTTGTCATATGTGTATCCGTTCTGCTGTGGTGTGTCTTTCTGACGTATATTTGTTCTCCGGTGTATGTGTGTGAAGAAAAGAGCCTGTCACAGGAGAACAGGACATTTAACACTGGGATCGCAGACACCTGACCGAGCAAGGGATTAAATAAAAAGTGTATTTCGATCGAAGTCGACAGACACAGCACTACACACAGTGGGGCACAAACTCAGTCACATCAAGGCATGACCAAGGCAGGCAGGCTTAAAATGCTTTGGCTAAAGGGTTTAACTAAATGACCCTTTTTCAAGAGAATATATAGCTATTTCACTGTGTATTTTTGTCATATTGGATGTAGCTCTGGGCTTCTTTGTTTTTTGTTGCATACATTTAGCCACACCCAGTAGCACTCCTTTTGACACATATACAAATATATTATGTGGTAATTTGGGGGGTTTCTTAGAGCTTGCTGGGTATCTGTGTGGCACATAAAATTACCCAGCTCAATCACCAACAAAATTGTGGTGTCGAGCCCGAAGAGAACTCTGACATCCAATGCCCTGGCCCGCACTCTATTCGAGGAAAACACAGGTAATCTACAGGGATTTAGGGGCATCATCGACCATCTTCACCTGCATTCCCTCCCTCAGTAGCAGGTGCTCGCACCCAACCATAACAGGTCAGACCAGAGTGATGGCCATGCCAGTGTCCATCAGGCAGTTCGCCATCCTAGTGCCAATGGTCAAAGGGTGCAGATACTTCTTCTGCACATAGTTCGGCTCCAGCCTGATGGTGGCTACTCATTGTGCTGATGAGTCAGTGGCAGGCTCAGGGACTGGGACTTGGGTTGCCTATAGGATGTGGTGAATCACCTGGTGTTGCTCCAACATTGGAGAGAGGCTATCACTGGTGATCAGTCAGGGAGCCGGGTTATGGGATCTTATCACAGGGGAGCAGCTTGATCAATCCCTCTGTAGGCTTGCGCAGCTTTCCCACTCAGCTGGGGGAGAGACATTTGAACAAATCTTCCTCCGGGAGATGGTAGAGAAAGCATTGCTGCTCAAATGACCACAGGTACCCGTTGATGTCGACGTCATCAAACCGGGAAAAAGTATTGTATGTGATCCTGGGGGTGATGCCAGACCTGGAGCTCCAGCTACTGGTCGTGGACCAGCGGAGCGAACTGATCACTCATCGCTTTAAGTGTCTCTGGCATGGAATTCGGACCGAGTGCAGTAAGGAGCCCCATGATCTGAGCGGCCAGCATATTGCCGGCTACTGGGAGAACAGGTGCAATATCTGAACTGGACTCTTCAGACTCCAAGATGGGTATAGAACTGGCACTCGTTTAGTTCCGCAACCAGGTCTGCGGGGGCACTCCATGCCTGGCTCTCATAGCAGACAATGTCGTCCACCAGAGTACCACTCTTTCCTCGGTCCAGGTCCTGAACTAGGACACCATCCTCTAGCTCGATCGTTGGTTGACTAGATAGCTACTGGGACGGTGAAGTGAGCCGCACCAAGTATGGAGCGTTAAATACAACTTTCCCACAATGCTTCTCGGCAGAGCATAATCCTTTCTGGATATTACTAACTGTTCTGCCACAAGCCCCTGGCTTGATTCTCTCTTGTTTCTAACTCTGTTATTGTCCTAGTTCAAGTTCCTGGTTCCTGTGCTGAAGCGTTGTATCTCCAGCGTAACTTCAGCTTCCTGTTTCCTGAGGCCTGCTGCCCTTCCCATAGCAGAGACCTGTCTCTGGTTCCTGGGGCCTGCTGCTCTCTCTCCATTGCAAAGGCCGTGTCCTGGTTCCTGAGCTGAAGCGGTGGATCTCCAGCGTAACTTCAGCTCCCTGTTTCCTGAGACCGGCTGCCTTTCCCATAGCAGAGGTCTGTCTCTGAGTCTCGAGGTCTGTAGCTTTCTCACCCCGCACAGGCTCGTTCTGGACTCCTGCGCTGAAGCATTGGTTTACCAGTGCTGCCTGGCGGTGTGCCCACTCCGGTCAGCCTTCTCCTTCCTGAGACAGGCGCCATGGGCCGTAGACGCCACTCGCGCAAACCCCGTTCCGACCTGCAGCAATTTCGCTGAAGCAGGAAGACCTGCTTGATCTCCTGTTGCCGACTCCCTGCTTGGACTACGTTTACCATGATGTCTCCAATCCTGAACCTGGCTCGTCCACTGACTACGCTGCTCTCTCCAGTCCCGACCCTGCTATGTACGACTACGAACTGCGCAATCCGGATCAGCCTGCGCGGTCTAAGGTCGGTACTTATACAACCCCACCTCATCCACGCGGTCCGACCCTGGTTTGTGGCGAGCACAACCGTGACAATATCCCCCCAATCCAATACAGGCATACCCCGCATTAACGAACGCAATGGGAACAGAGTATGTATGTAAAGCGAAAATGTACTTAAAGTGAAGCACTACCTTTTTTCCCACTTATCAATGCATGTACTGTACTGCAATCGTCATATGCGTGCATAACTGATGTAAATAAGGCATTTGTTACAGGCTCTATATAGTCTCCCCGCTTGTGCACAGCTTCGGTACAGGTAGGAAGCCGGTATTGCTGTTCAGGACGTGCTGACAGGCGCATGCGTGAGCTGCCGTTTGCCTATTGGGCGACATGTACTTACTCGCGAGTGTACTTAAAGTGAGTGTCCTTAAAGCGGGGTATGCATGTATTGTGTTTTGACCAACGTCTAATGTCCTCTCTCAAAGACCGAATTAATTTAGGGAAATTTGCTTTGTAAATAGAATTGTAATACTTTGTGATATATACTCCCAAGTACTTGAGAGTTTGTGTTGCCAATTAAAATTGACGTTGAGCGCTATTAGTTTTTCGGTTGTTTTTGGTAAATTTATATTTAGAGCCTCTGACTTGGATTGGTTAATTTTAAAACCTGAGATTTTATTACATTTCCCTAACAAGTTGGAAAGATTAGCCAATGAAGTGAGGGGGTTGGGCAGGACCAGGAAGATGTCATCTGCATATACAGTAGGGCGATTTTATGTGTTTGGTTGTTGAAATCCAACCCCGAAATATCCGGCCTGTGGCGGATTTGGGCTGCCAATGGCTCCATACACAGGGCAAATAGAAGGGGCAATAGGGGGCATCCTTGTCTTGTGCCGCTTCTGATCTTAAAGGGATCAGAGGGGAAGCCTTGGTGTAGGACTCTAGCAGTAGGGCCTGAATACAATGCTAATATTGCATTCATTATCCTTTCTCTGAAACCAAAAGCTCCGAGTGTGTTTTTTTAAATATGCACAGTCAATCCTATCAAAGGCCTTTTTTGGTATCTAGACTTAACACCATAACTTGTACTTGTTTTAACTTGGCTATTTCTATCAGATCAATGATTCGTCGTGTGTTGTCAGCTGCCTGTCGATCCTTTATAAATCCGACTTGATCTGCATGTATTAGTCTAGGTAGGATATGACTTAACCTATTGGCAATTCATTTCGAGTAGATTTTGACATCTGTGTTTATGAGAGAGATTGGTCCATAGCTCTTAGAGTCAAGGGGATCTTTTCCTTGTTTATAGATTATGGATATCGACGCCTGGAGCATATGTTCCGGGAAAGTGGCCCCTGCCAGTACCACGTTAAACATTCGGAGTAAGTGTGGGGCTAGTAATGTGATATTTTTTGTAGTAAAGACCAGAGAAACCGTCCAGGCCCGGGGCTTTAGACAATTTCAGGTTCTTGATCACTAGTGTGATTTCTTCCATGGTGAAGTTACATAGTTACAAGTCACCTCCCAGTTTTTCCCTTTCCCAATCATTCAATCTTGGCAGGTTTGAGCTTGTTAGAAAGTCCGTAAAGCTCTTTTTGTGCTGGGATTATGTGCCACTTTTTCTCCATTATATAGGTTTTCATAATATATTTTTTAATTCCTCTACAATCAATTTTGGATTTGCCGTAGGGGCTACTGATTTTAATCTTATGGCCTTAATATTATAATTTGGGAGTTTGTTTCTCAATTTGTTTGCTAGCATGGTATCTGGCCTGTTTGCTTTCTCAAAAAAATTGCCTTTTTGACCAATTTAGAGAGTTATCAGCCTGGGAGGTCAAGAGTAGGTTCAATTCAATTTTGACATCTTTGATTTGCTTAAGGGAGGGTGAATAATGATCTTTTTTGTGTTTTTTATTTAAGATGTCATTTAGTTTGGTCTGCAGCAGCGCAATTTTCGCATTCCTTTCCCTCTTTGTTTTGGCTACAAAGCACCTCGTAGTGTTGCCTTATGTGCTTCCCAGAGAGTCGAATGGGAATCAACTGTACCGTTGTTCAGTCTAAAAAAATGTCTATTTCTCTATATAGAAGCTGGGAGATTTCTGGGATTTTAAGTAGAGATTCATTATGTTTCCAGTTTGCTCCAGGTCTATCTAGGCTTAATTGGGTGCACCATAGCTCTATGGTTGCATGATCAGACCATGAAATATCATGGATCCCGGTATGGGAGATATTTGGGACCACTCTGCTCGATACAAAGAAGTAATCGATTCTACTATAAGTTGAGTGGGGATGCGAAAATAACGTATAATCTCTTTCAAAAGGGATGGTGCTCCCTCCACATGGCCACAAGATTATTTTCCTGTAGGCCCAACCTCAAAGTGGTTTTATTGTCTTTGTTATTTGGTTTAAGACCGTGTTAAAATCACTGGCTACTATCAATTGCCCTTTTGTTACTTTATTTAGGACTAGGTGAGAGACCCGACGTTGCCCGGGATGTAATGTTCCTGCTCCTCGCTCTCTCCTCCCCCCCCTCTCTCTCTTTCCCTGTCTCCCCCCTCCCTTCCCCCTCTCCTCTCTCTCTCTCTTCCCATCTCCCCCCCCTCTCTCTCTCTCTCTCTCTCTCTCTCTTCCCCTGTCTACCCCCTCTCTCTTCCCCTGTCTCCCCCCAATCTGTTTGTCCCCCGTTCCCATCAATCCACCTTCCCCCCCCACTCTTACAGGTCCGGTCCCTCCCCCCCATTTAACGGACTGGTCCCCTGACCCCTTTCCAGCTCCGTTCCCCCCTCCTTTACAGCTTCATGCAGTGTGTGTGTGTGCGCGTCAGTCAGTGTGTGTGCGTGTCAGTCAGTGTTTGTGCGTCAGTAAGTGTGTGTGTGTGTGCGCGCACGTCAGTCAGTGTGTGTGTGTATCAGTCAGTGGGTGTGTGTGTGCACGCGTCAGGGTGTGCGTGTCAGTCAGTGGGTGTATGTGCGCGCGCCAGTCAGTGTGTGCGCGCGCGTCAGTCAGTGTGTGTGTCAGTGTGTGTGTGTGCGTCAGTCAGTGTGTGTGTGTGCGTCCGTCAGTCGGTGTGTGTGTGTGCGTCAGTCAGTGTGTGTATGTGTGCATCAGTCAGTGTATGTGTGTGTGTCAGTCAGTGGGCGTGTGTGTGTGCGCGTCAGTCAGTGTGTGTGTTTGTCAGTCTGTGTTTGTGTGTCAGTCAGTGTGTGTGTGTGTGTTTCAGTCAGGCAGTTCGTGTGTCAGTCAGTTTGTTGTTGTTGTGTGTCCCACCCCCACCAACCCCTCTGCTTTTTCCTCTGCCCTGTCGCGAAGGGGCGCTGGGTGGGGGGTGGTCGATACCTGCTGGCGCCACCACGGCTGCGGGGGGGGGGGGTTGTGGGGTGGTGATAGCTGCTGGCGCCATCCGGCTTCCCGGCCCAGCCGTGGGGGGGGGATGATGATGAGGTACCTGGCTGCTGGTGCTCCCGGCGGTATGTGAGGCGGCGGCAACGTGTGAGAGGCGGCGGCGTCGTCTACTCGGTGGGAGGTGGCGTGTCGAGAGGTGAGGTAGAGGAGGGGGGGCTTTTGAGGTGAGGCTGTGGCGTCGAGGAGCGGGCGCTGCCTGGCCCCACGGTGCAGAGGGTGGGGTTTGCTGTGGGTGTGGGGGAATGTGGGGAGACATGAGGCTGTGGCGCCGAGGAGCGGGCGCCGCTGGCCCCACGGTGCAGAGGCTGGGGTTTGCTGTGGGGGGAATATGGGGAGAGGTGAGGCTGTGGCACCGAGGAGTGGGCGCCGCTGGCCGGGGGTAGCGGTGCAGAGGCTGGGGTTTGGTGTGGGGGGGGGAGGGGGAAATGTGGGGAGAGGAGAGGTGAACGTTGTTAACTGTGTCGGTGGGTGAGTGTGATCAATGAGGCATGCGGGGCGGGGCTGGTCCATGGACCAATCTGATTGGCCAGAGGGTGAGTGACAGACCAACTGACCAATCAGATTGGCCTTATCAGATTGGCCTTTGGGACAGTCATACAACGTTTTGAAAAATATAGATATAGATGCTAAAGACTGAGGTGAAAAAGGAGATAGAGTGAAGAATGCCTTGCCGAGGTCAGGGAGTGGAGAGCGGAGATAGGTTGTAGTACAAGCCGTGCTCAAGAGGTTACCAGAGTGAGCGTTGTCCAAGGAGTGCCGAGATCGAGAGCCAGAGGGGGTTGTCGTACGAGCCGTGTCAGAACCTGTGAAAACACTAAGAGAATCCTGAAGTACTTCCATACAGAGACTATGTCGAGCAAAGACTGAGAGCAGAGAGGAGCTAGATAAAGCAGGAAGGTCCAATTAGGAACGGAGGCGGGACAGGAAGAGCTACAGGGAGACACTGCAGATTGGTGTAGGCATAACAGGCCAGGTGAGTCTTGTTGGTAACCGGAGTATGCCCATGCGGGGGCAGAGCCTGAGGTCCGGGGGACGGGAAGAAGAGTGTGCAGAATAAGCGCGCTCCGTAAGGCTACGGCCCCGCTCCCTCCGTCAGCGCTCCCGCACTGCAGACAGGCGGGGCGCTGACAGACACAGACCGCGATATTCGGTCTGTATGGAGCTGGAGCCGGAGCAGGAGGTGGGCGGGAGTGGGAGGTTTGAGCGGGAGGGGGGGCGTGGCTTGAGCGGAGGGACCCGCTACTCTCCCCCCCCCTCCCTCCCTCCCTCCCTCCACGGGCTCGGGCTGGCACTCATACACACACGCAGACACACACACACAGACAGAGGCAGGCACTCACGCACTCAGACACACACACACACACAGACAGGCACTCACTCTGCTTTCCCCCCACACTCCTCCCCGCACCCCGAAGCCTCTCCTCCTCCCAAAGCCTCCCCTCCTCATTGGCTCACAGCCACACCACGTGACGCGTCAACGCTAGGGATCACCATTCTCTTGTATCCCGTAGCAGCTGACGCGTCACAGAGTGTAGTGAGCTGTGCAGCCAGGGGGGACCGGGACCGGCTCGGGAGAATTCCCCTGCTGGTGGGGAACTCGCGTGTGGCCGCCCGCGCCGCCGGGTCCCAGGCCTAACGCGTGTACGCGCGTGGACTGAGCCAGTGGATGGTGCAGGTGTGCGCGCGGGAGGGCGTGGGCGCGCCCGGCGCTGAGCAGAGGAGTCGCCGAGGGGAGTGATCCCGCGACGGCGGCAGGGGCGGGGAGCCGCGGAGGCCGGTAAGGCAGGATTGTTTTGTGTGTCCAAGGACTTGCTGAGGGGAGAGAGTGCTCTGTGTGGGGAGCGCGGAGAACGCAGATTCCTGACAGTCTCCTATTATATTCGGCTATTGCTATTCCTCCCTTCCCTGGACTGTTTAGCCCCTTAACATTATGGGAAATTATAGCTAATCACCATTTTGATTTAATAAAGTAACTACTTTTTACAATTGCAATAAACTCTGCATTGTGTAAGTTTCTATTTACCTTGAGAAGATCTTCACAAGATACAAGATCGAACTAGATATGGAACCTAGGAGAGAACAGACCAACCCTCCTGAGAGGTGTGAAGGGGGTGGGAGGGGAAGGAATGAAAGGGAATGAACTGGGAGAACCACAGTTAGTCATTGACAAACTTGGTTCTCTTGCCTTTGAAAAAAGGGGTGTTCTGTGAACCGAGTAGGATCAGTCCCCAGTCTCCCAAAGACTGATTGTTTTCCAGGTGCTCAATCAATCAATCTGGATGTTCATCATGAGACGCAAGTAAACGGCCAGGGTGAACCCACCTCCGACACTGCATGTTATAAACATTTAAATAACATCAACCGGCTTTCTGAATAAAAGTGTTAATTGAACCAAAAAGCAAAGAAAACATGAAGTAACTGAATCCAGAGTGACAGATGTCCTTGCTTAATCCCAAAGTCTCATGGTCCTCATGTGTGCCATTTATCAGAAAATTATCTGAGAGTTGTCTCGCATATTATGTGTTTTATTTTTATATTATAGATTTTATGCGTTTAGTGTTTATAACTAGATTAGTGTTATTGTAACGTAGGAACAATCTAACTGTCTAATATACTAAAACAAACTCCAGGATCTGCCATCTTAACTATGTCATCTTTGCATTGCTCACTGTATAGAGCATGGTCTCTAGTACCTTAACCCATTTACACAAACCTAGTTACATCCAGAGGAACCTTGGGCCTTCAAGGGAGGGGAAGGCTGCAGCCTCTGGCCCAACTGCCGATCTCTGCTCCCATAAACCCTCCCCATCCCTCTCCCACCTCCCCATCATTCACAGATTATTGCGCCGTCGCCAGGAAGAGGAGCTGTCAGGTGGACCAGAGCCCCGGAACGGTTCCATCTATCAAAGACAATCCCATGGTTCATCCCTCCTTCCCTGTGGGAGCACCCAAGCTGTATCAACGATTGTGCAGTGTCCAGGAATGCTGTCTAGTTCAGGACAAACCAATAGTGTTGCCCAGAGTAATCTTTTCTTGTTCTGGAATTGGCCTATCTTCGCTGCTTCGTCAAATACTGCTCTCTCCTGATCTTCATCAAGGGTTTTCTTCAGCAGAGTCAGCTTCAATGGCGGAGTCCCCGCTGTCGGCAGCCCGATCTGGAAAGGTTGCTTGGTTCCTCAGCTTGTGGCGGGAGTGGGGGGAGGCGGGAGGTCTCGGAAGAGAATGGGTTAAGTTTTGCACATTGGGGAAGTGGTCAGCTGCACGGAAGCTGTTCGGCAGAGATGTACCAAACTCCAGCAGAAACTGGAGTTGGGCCTCTTGCTGCCGCCGGTGTCTCCCCAGCTGCTAGCCTGCCTCTCTTCTGCCCTGTTCCACGCCAGTCTTCTCTGTGACATCAGCATGAGACAGATCCGGCATGGGACAGTGCAGGAGAGAGGCGACCCAGGACAGTGCAGGAGACCCGCCAGTAGGTGTGGGAAGAGTCGCATGCGGCTCGGGAGCAACAGGTTGCTGACCCCTGTTCTAGTGCATAGTGATCAAACCCCTTTAACAACATTTCAGTTTAACAGCACCTGTAAGCACTGCTTTAAAGCAGGGAGCATACATTTCCTCAAATTTGGGACACACTGCTTTAGGATCGGGGCGGCAACACCAGCCACAGAGCAGGGTCTTCCTGTTGAGCAGATAAAAAAACTTGGGAGGTGGAAATTGAACGCATACAGGGTGTACATTAGGTCCAGGAAGGGTAATAATTGAATATTGTGCAGTTCTAACATATTTCTGTCTCCGTAGTGGGAAAACCTAGCATGGCTCACGAAGTTTGGCTGATAGGCCACTCTTTCATTCACTGGGCCCCGTGGCCATGAACAGGCTCGGTAGTCTGCAGCTGGGAATACCACAAGAGAGTATGAACATACAGTGGCTGGGGAAGAGAAGGATGTGCTGGGGAGATGTGGTACCAACCACGAGAGCGCTGGCGGAATATAAAAGTAAGCACCGTGTAGTATTGATTCCACTGGGCGGGAGCGATCTCGTGGCAACCAAATCACTAGATCTAATCCTCCAGATACAGACAGATTGAGCAAGACCTAAAGCCGTATGGAATGACGCAGTCATTATTTGGTCTGAAATCATCCCTAGATTATGATGGAGGGGGCATCCAGCTGGGTGAGAACTGAGAAAACCAGGAACAAAGTGAACAAAACAATCAGTAAGTCCATCCTCTCTTGGAAAGGACAGGTAGTGAAACATGAAGAGTTTAATGACAGTGGACATAGTTGGTATAGAAGGGACAGGGAGCACCTTACAGACGAGGGCATAGACATTTTTAGCAGAAACCGCATTTTACTTTTACAGGCAATAAGCAATCAGAGCGCAGGGTCACAGCTTGGGTTGGGTGTTCGTCTCTGTGACAGGGCCTTAACTTAAACAAGTCTCCCTGGTTGTACCTATGCATGTCTCTTACATTCCCCACTAAGTGGCCTTAATGGGTCCTCCGAGTGGCGGAACGGTCACGCCAATCAGCTTAAGTGCTGGGAAATGCCAAGAACTGAGGCGCCAACTTATGTTGTTGGTGAAGATAGGCTTGAAATTATCCTAAATATTATTCATGCTCTATTCTCTATACACATATATATTCAGCATGTAACTAGTTAATTTAGTATTTAGTTAGAATTTATATAGGAAAAAGACTAGCTGACTGCAATGATAAGAAGTTAAATCAGTTTGAAGATAGGCAGGTGTAGAAATGTTCATCTAATGAGTTCCAAGAGTTTGAATGCAAAGGTTAAAAGATTAGGAACATAGGACTAACTATAGCTATTTAGTGACAGAACAAAAGAGGTTCCTCTAGATCAGGGGTGGGGAACGTCCGGCCCGCGGGCCGTGTAAGGACCGCGAAGTCATTTGGTCCGGTCCGGCCCCCGGGAAGCAAGCACTGCCCTCCTCCCTTCTCTCCTCCATTAATGCCGGGCTCCTTAGGCTCCGCCCCTCTGTCCCTCCCTTTAAGCTCCACGGGCCTGCCAGTCTCTCAGCTGCACTGGCCATGCAGCTCCAGCAGCCCATCCCCGGGCCCCAGGTAACCCACATGCCCCCTTATATCCCCTCCCAGGCACCTTACCCACCCCAAAGGGGGAGAGGCCTTATTTTTGTGTGTTTGCAGAGGTGGGCTTATTCTGTGTGTCATTGTGTGTCACTGTGTGTGTCACTGTGTGTGTCACTGTGTGTGTGTGTCTGTCTCTGTGTGTGTGTGTGTGTGTGTGTGTGTGTGTGTGTGTGTGTGTGTGTGTGTGTGTGTGTGTGTGTGTGTGTGTGTGTGTGTGTGTGTGTGTGTGTGTGTGTGTGTGTGTGTGTGTGTGTGTGTCAATGTCACTGTGTGTGTGTGTGTGTGTGTGTGTGTGTGTGTGTGTGTGTGTGTGTGTGTGTGTGTGTGTGTGTGTGTGTGTGTGTGTGTGTGTGTGTGTGTGTGTGTGTGTGTGTGTGTGTGTGTGTGTGTGTTTGGCACTGTCACTGTGTGTGTCTGGCACTGTCACTGTGTGTGACTGTCAGTGTGTGTCACTGTGTGTGTGTCACTGACTGGAAAAAGAATGGTGTATATAGCGCTAAAAAACAAACAAATAACAAATGTGTGCAGTGCTTGTGAACAACAATAAATGTCAATGATAAATAACCATAAATAATGTGATAATGCCTAAATGGGGCAAGGCTGCCAGGAATACTAACCCAAACACAATTAGTGAAGAAACACAAAAGAACAATACAGACCGGCGCCTCAAAGTCCAAATGGAAAGAACAAAAGTGAGTCCAAAGAATAGCTGCAGTGTCCAATGGAGGATGATCCAATAAGACGTCCAAAAGGTACAGGTAGGGGTGTATTGTGAGCTTGGTCCGGCGGCAGCTGTTAGTGGACACGTGGCGCTCGGGGAAGACTGCAGACACTTCCTCTGATCTGTATCAAGCTGTGCGTCAATGTGGGCAGCTTCTCATGATGCCGTCCGTCCACGACCGGAAGCGCGTCACTGTGGCCGGGACCAATTCCCGGAACTCACTTCTCCTGTTGCTGTAGCCCGTGGAATTCTTGCATAGGTCTGCTCTTGTTGTGTTCAATGCCAAAATAACAACTCTCAAATGCCCAACGCTAATCCTCGAAAGAGCTTTCCAGGAACGAGTTGGCTGCCGTCCAAACCGCTAAACCGCAAAGCGGATACATTTTCAATAGGAGAGCTTTGATCACTTAACAGTCAAGTTCAACGACAAGTGGTGTGGGAATAAACAGTTCTAGAGCACATAGAAATAAAATTATTTTTGCCCCTAGTTCCTAGACCTCCCCCCACTCGACCACAACCGGGTCCCCGTATCCTGGACCCCCGATAAGGGTCGAACCGAGAAGAGCGGATCGCGCCATAGGTTCCAATGGCGGTGGCAGAAACGGCTCATGAAAACGGCTAAGTGTCAATAGCTGAAATTTGGGAATCCATAGCTCCGGTTCCGGAGGGTCCAGAGGATCAGGGTTTGGGGTATCTGTAGTCACTGCTCCGGCATCGCTGCAGAACCATCCTTGACCCTCTTGGACCAACCCGACGGAGTATGGACCCCCTTGAAAGTTCGGGACTTTTCCCATAGACTCCAATGGCGGCCAATCTCCATTGACCGGCTATGGCGGAAAACCCCCATTGGGCGGCGTCGCACCGTTGAAAGTCTATGGCGGCGGAGCCCGTTGTTTTCAATGGGGATTTAGTGAAAAAACGTGATTTAATTTACAGCGGAGTTTATTGTATTAAAATAGGAAACGGTTTAAGGCGTATTTGTGTATCTCCGGTTCCGAAGGTCGTAGCAAGTCGCAAATTGGACCATAGGGTGTCCCAGTTCCGGCCTTGAGAACTGGGAAGTTTGGACCTGCTTGACCCAATGGAACCGGATATTTTAATATGTTTGTGTTTTATCCTTCATACTGTGTTCCAAGGTATGGGTAAAACCCATAGGAAATTCCTTTGCATACCTGGGTAGCATATGGCCAGAGAGGCGACCCAATGTCTAGGACTTAAGTATTGTTCAAAGGATTTTGTCACCTCCACTGTTTACTTGAGGGCGGAGATTACTCAAACCAGAGCAGTCTTTAAGTGTCCCATTTAACACCTTACAACAAAGAATATCCTGCCAGGAATCCAATCTGGTAGACTAGCTGGCATTCCTGATGCAGATGAGGGGCTACATAAATGAGACCCCAGAGCTCTACTGCGCATGTACCAGCTAGTAGGGGGGCATGTATCAAAATGTGTTCCCACGTTAATGAGTGGCTAGAGTTAACTGAAGACCAATCACCTGTACTTAATGTTAAGGATAGGGTACAAAAGATTTATAAACTGTTGTCCACCCTTATCCTTTGTCTTCTGATATCATCTGAATTGTTACCTGATTGCGAGAGAATTGCTATGCTACATACTTCTCATCCCCCAACCCCAAAGTAAGTGTACTTCTTGTCTGTTACTGTATTATTCGTGTGTTCACCTATCCAAAAAAATAAATATACTTTATTATATCTAAGCCTCGTTCAGTTCAAACCCAGTTATTTGTGTAAATTACAACCTGTGATAAGCTATCGTCACAAACTTTAGGAACAACTCAATGTCCCCGAGACCCATGGATGGCCCTGTCCGGCCGCAGTTCTCACTGGGGGGTGGGGGTACGCAAAGGTGTGCCTACGAATCTCTGGACCATGATTCTACTCCCAATCCTAAACAGTTCAGGAACAATTCCAGGTCCCCCAACTCTATGAGTGGTCTTATTCGCCCAGAGGTCTCACGTGAAGGGGGGGGGGGGTATTGTAACGGATCCGCACCTTAGTTTGCTGTTTGCCTTGCCTTACAGACCTGTGCTACACTGCACACACTGCACACACTCTACATTGCACACACTCTACACTGCACACACTGCACACACTCTACACTGCACACACTGCACACACTCCCACTGCACGCAAACACTCCCACTGCACACACACACTCCCACTGCACGCACACACTCCCACTGCACACTGCACACACTCTCACTGCACACTGCTCACACTCTCACTGCACACTGCTCACAGCACACTCTCACTGCACACTGCTCAAAGCACACACTCTCACTGCACACTGCTCACAGCACAATCTCACAGCACACAGCTCTCACAATACACTCACATGTCAGCAGCCCACCCCCCTCACGTCAGCAGCCCACCCCCCCTCACATGTCAGCAGCCCACCCCCCCTCACATGTCAGCAGCCCACCCCCCCTCACATGTCAGCAGCCCACCCCCCATCACATGTCAGCAGCCCACCCCCCCTCACATGTCAGCAGCCCACCCCCCCTCACATGTCAGCAGCCCACCCCCCTCACATGTCAGCAGTCCACCCCCACCTCACATGTCAGCAGCCCACCCCCTCACATGTCAGCAGCCCACCCCCCTCACATGTCAGCAGCCCACCCCCCCTCACATGTCAGCAGCCCACCCCCCTCACATGTCAGCAGCCCACCCCCCCTCACATGTCAGCAGCCCACCCCCCCACCAGCCCATTTTTCACACCCACCCCCCACCCGCCCATTTTTCACACCCACCCCCCACCAGCCCGTTTACACACACACACACACACACACACACACACACACACACACACACACACACACACACACACACACACACACACACACACACACACACACACACACACACCTCTTAGATCAGCACATCCTCTCTCCCCGGTACTAAGCCCCGCCCCCGGCATGCTCTGACCTCCCCAGCAGCCTGCTATTGAAGAAAAAAAAAAACACGGCTGCCGCATCATCCTCATGCTGCTGCTGCCCCCGCGCACCGCAAAACCCGGGGGCATGGAGGGAGAGGGAGGGGGCTGGAAGGGAGAGGGAGGGGGCTGGGAGGGAGAGGGAGGGGGCTGGGAGGGGGCGGCCCGCATGTTGTGCAGTCCTGGTGTAGGGCTTCCGGACACCTCTTCCTTCCTTCCCTCCTCA
>NW_027456957.1:185000-227185 GCF_040206685.1 Ascaphus truei
GAGTGGAAAAGCCACTTCCAACCTTGAGTCAGGGATATCTAAGTTAAGTTATCGCTCAGGTGAGCAGCTTTTGTTTTGATCTGTTTTCTGTTGTATGCACTGTGGCAGTCTCAGTGCCTGGGACTGAATAAACCAGGCATAGCCTGTTTAAAGGAACAGTACGTGACGCCTCATCATTTAACCTACCCTAAAAGACCGTGTTCTAAACAGTCCCGGACAAACGACGGAGCCCAGAGTAAGCCGTTTGTCACATATGGTGGAGAATGCGGGCAGAACACTAAAAGGTCTGGGGGTTAAAGAACTTTAAAGAAAAAAAAAAAAAAAAAAAAAAAAAGGTTTTTTTTCCCTCTCTCTCCAAACAAGATGGAAGACGTGGTGAGTGCCCTGGTACGCAATGTCGCTGTCCAGAAAGACGCGAATGAAACCCAGCAACAGCTGTTAATAGCCCAGCAAGAGACTAATGCAATCCAGCAACGGCTGTCAATAAACCAGCAAGAGACTAATGCAAACCAGCAACAGACGAATGCAAACCAGCAAGAGACAAACCGCTTGCTGAGAGAGGAGCAACAACGGTTCGCCCAGGGCTTACAGCAGGAACTCGAGATCCTAAGGGGGACTATCAGTAACCTTCCACTGGCAGAGGCAGCCCCAGTCCCGAAAATGACCAGGGCAAGCCACTACCTTCAGAAGATGGGACCCTCGGATGATGTGGAAGCCTATCTTCTCACGTTTGAACGCACGGCACAGAGAGAGGGATGGCCAGAAGCTGAGTGGGCTGGTCTAATCGCACCCTTCCTAAGCGGCGAACCCCAGAAGGCTTACTTTGATCTAGAGCCAGCCGAAGCTAACGTCTATGCAAAATTGAAGTTCGAGATCCTCGCCCGCCTCGGCGTAACCACGGCTGTTCGCGCCCAAAGGTTTCACGCATGGTCCTTCACGATGGATAAAGCCACCCGAAGCCAGATGTATGACCTCATCCACCTCGCCCGGAAGTGGCTACAACCCGAGATCAACTCAGCCAGCCACATTGTGGAACGGTTGGTCATGGACCAGTTCTTGAGAAAACTTCCCTCTGCCTTACGCCGTTGGGTCAGTCGGAGTGACCCCCACAATGCGGATGAGCTTGTGGCCCTCGTAGAAAGGTACAATGCAGCAGAAGAGAACCCGCAACCCACAGTCGTGGAGCAACCCCACTACCCAAGGTTCCAGGACTCTTCCAGAGACGGTAAAAGGGTACCGGGGTTAAGGGGCGCTGAAGAGCGGCGACCACCTTCACGCAGCACCAGCAACAGTGGTTCGCACACTAAGGGCAATAGCCAACATGGGGAGCCGGGAAAAGGCTCTAAGTGGGACACAGACTATGTACCTAAATGTGTAAATTGTCATGAGAGGGGCCACACAGCAAAAATCTGCCCACTAAATGATGAGCCCATGCAATGCAACAGCGTGGAACCTTATGCGCTGTTGTCCCAATGTATGGGCCCTAGCCCAGAGGACCCCTTGAATAACCATTTGTGGGCATTTGTAAAGGTTAATGGTAGGAGGGTTCGGGCACTTCTTGACTCTGGGAGCATGGTCACACTAGTGTCCGAATACCTCTTGCCCATTAAGAAGAAACAGGGAAACAGTTCACAAAGAGTGGCAATTTGCTGTATACATGGGGATAATCATGAATATTCCACTGTTGATGTTTTTTTTTGAAACAGAGTTTGGTTCTTTAGATTTCAAGGTGGGTATTGTACCCAAACTGGCACATGATGTGTTAATAGGGACCGACTTTCCCCATTTTCTAAAAATGTGGTCCCCCGCTCAGAATAGCGCCCAGAGTTCAATAGCGGACCATAACGAAGTATTAGAAGAAACAAATCCTTTTCCTTTTTCAGAAATGGAGGTTGACGAGGGCCCAAATAAGAAGGGGGAAAAGGAGGAGTGCTGTAAAATTCCCTTCCCCATCACTACTTTGGTAGGGAATACCCCAAATCAAGATGTTGATCAGACACTTACCACCCCAGAACCGGATAAGACCCTCGCTGACCTAGAGGTCAGTCCTGGGAGTTTTAAGAAGGCCCAGTGGGAGGACCCCACATTAGCGGTAGCAAGGGGAAATATACGGGACCAGAATAGTACTCCTGGCCAAACAGATAGGTCACTTGATTACCCCTACTTCGAGGTAGAGAACGACCTAGTATATCGGGTTGATAAAAGGAAATCAGTTACAACTAAACAATTGTTGGTACCACGGACATTCCGTAACATAGTATTACACCTCGCACATAGTCATCCATTGGGGGGACACCTGGGGGTGGAAAAGACAAAAGAAAAGGTTCTCCGAAGCTTCTATTGGCCTGGGGTTCTGGCAGAAATTACAAACTATTGCTCCTCATGCCCAGAATGTCAGATCACCGCCCCGTTCAAGGCGTACCGCAGCCCATTGGTACCCCTTCCCATAATAGAGGTACCATTTGACCGGATTGCTATGGATCTAGTAGGACCCTTAATAAAGTCTGCTAGGGGACATCAGCATATATTGGTAATATTGGATTATGCCACCCGATATCCGGAGGCAGTTCCCCTACGTAGCACCTCTGCTAAAAACATAGCAAAAGAGTTAGTAGTTCTGTTTTCCCGGGTCGGAATTCCTAAAGAGATTCTATCTGACCAGGGAACACCGTTTATGTCCCAAGTAACAAAAGAGCTATGTAAACTCCTAAAAATCAAGCATCTCAGAACCTCAGTCTATCATCCACAAACAGATGGTTTAGTGGAAAGGTTCAATAAAACCTTAAAGAGCATGTTACGGCGGGCGGTTGATAAAGATGGGAAAAACTGGGATTGTTTGTTACCGTACCTGTTATTTGCCATTAGGGAAGTTCCCCAATCATCCACAGGCTTCTCCCCGTTTGAACTATTGTATGGCCGACACCCAAGGGGCTTATTGGATATAGCCAAAGAGACTTGGGAACATGAGGTTACCCCTTACAGAAGTGTAATAGAGCATGTTGCCCAGATGCAGGACCGCATTGCTGCAGTCCTACCCATAGTGAGGGAACACATGGAGAAAGCTCAAGAAGCACAGAGGAATACGTATAATAAGGGTGCTAGGGTCAGAATTTTTTTTCCAGGTGATAGGGTACTAGTTCTGGTTCCCACCGTGGAGAGTAAATTCCTTGCTAAATGGCATGGGCCATATGAGATCTTGGAAAGAGTGGGAGAAGTAAATTATAAGGTAAGACAGCCAGGTAGGAGGAAACCTGAGCAAATTTACCATATAAACCTACTCAAGCCCTGGAAAGATAGAGAAGTCTTGTTAACCCTAGTACCCCCAGGTCCGTCAGAGAATCAAGAAACTGACCCAGAGGTTAGCATAGCTGAAACCCTGTCTGTTCATCAGAAACGAGAGGTTCAGAATTTAGTGAGAAGAAACAAAGAAATCTTCTCTATACAACCAGGTAGAACTAGCGTAATTGAACATGACCTAGTCTCTGAACCGGGGGTCCGAGTTAACCTTAAACCGTACCGAATCCCGGAGGCCAAAAGAAAGGCTATAAGTTTAGAGGTTAAAAAAATGCTAAAACTAGGTGTAATTGAGGAATCCCAAAGTGGGTGGAACAGCCCTATAGTCTTAGTCCCAAAGCCAGATGGTACAACAAGGTTTTGTAATGACTACCGGAAACTAAACGCGGTGTCAAAATTTCATACTTATCCTATGCCCAGGGTAGATGAACTTGTAGAGAGACTGGGCAAAGCCCGATATCTCACAACCCTAGACCTAACAAAAGGGTACTGGCAGGTTCCCCTCACAGAAAGGGCAAAAGAAAAGACAGCCTTCTCAACCCCAGACGGCCTCTTTCAGTATAAGGTGTTGCCTTTTGGCTTACATGGAGCTCCCGCCACATTCCAAAGAATGATGGATAAAATTTTAAAACCACATGCTCGGTATGCTGCCGCCTACCTGGATGATGTGGTAATCCATAGTGAGGATTGGCAATCCCACCTTCCAAAGGTCCAAGCTGTGCTTGACGCAGTCCGGTCTGCTGGACTAACTGCTAACCCCGCTAAATGCACTATTGGTCTGGAGGAGGCCAAGTATCTGGGATATTCTATTGGCAGAGGTTTACTCAAACCCCAAACACTCAAAGTGGAGGCGATACAAAATTGGCCAAGGCCAGTTACAAAAAAACAAGTAAGGACCTTTTTGGGGTTAATTGGGTACTATAGAAGGTTTATTCCCAATTTTGCAACTAAGGCAACCCCACTAACTGACCTCACAAAAGCAAGAGGACCGCTAATGGTAAAGTGGTCCCCCGAAACCGAACAAGCCTTTAGAAGCCTGAAAGAAGCTCTCTGTGCCCAACCAGTGTTGGTCACACCTGACTTCTCCAAAGAGTTCGTAGTCCAAACCGACGCATCTGAGGTAGGGCTGGGGGCGGTACTCTCCCAGGAGTCTCAAGGTGAGGAGCACCCCATCCTTTATTTAAGTAGGAAACTAAATTCCCAGGAGAAAAATTACTCCATAGTAGAGAAAGAGTGTCTCGCAATAAAGTGGGCTGTAGAGACGCTCAAATACTACCTGTTGGGGAGAAAATTCCGGTTGGTCACAGATCATGCACCCCTTACCTGGATGTGTCAAAACAGGGAAAAGAATGCTAGAGTGACCAGGTGGTTCCTAAGCCTACAACCCTTTAAATTTTCTGTGGAACACAGGTCAGGGCACAAACATGGCAATGCTGACGGGTTGTCAAGGATGCACTCCCTAATATCCATGGTCGCTCATCCCTCGAGGTCTGAGCTGGGGGGGAGGATATGTGACAGAAACCAGGGGATGGTAATAAATTCCGTATATAGGGCTCCCAGGATACTAAACAGTTTCTATCCTGTTTGGCCTGGGAGTGCGGCCTTATAATACATACACTCCATCCCACAGTTTGGCAAGCGCTGGAACTGAGGGATGAGAGATCCAGACCAGAGTTTGTCTGCTGCCTGATTTCTGTCACCTGTCATGCTAATTAGGAATCAGGTATGTAAGACTGTTTTCCTGTTTGCTCTGGTCTCTCCACAAGAGCCAGGAGGCTGGAAGGCTGCTGAACTACAGAGGGGAGAAGACTCTTCCCCAAACAGGTTCAATCTTTCTGTTCATTTGTATAAGACTGCAAAAGTACCTTGTTTTGTTGTTGGGAGTGGAAAAGCCACTTCCAACCTTGAGTCAGGGATATCTAAGTTAAGTTATCGCTCAGGTGAGCAGCTTTTGTTTTGATCTGTTTTCTGTTGTATGCACTGTGGCAGTCTCAGTGCCTGGGACTGAATAAACCAGGCATAGCCTGTTTAAAGGAACAGTACGTGACGCCTCATCATTTAACCTACCCTAAAAGACCGTGTTCTAAACAGTCCCGGACAAACGACGGAGCCCAGAGTAAGCCGTTTGTCACAGTGTGCATGTGTGTGTGTGTATGTGTGTGTATATATAATGTGTATTTGTGTGTGTGTGTGTGTGTGTGTGTGTGTGTGTGTGTGTGTGTGTGTGTGTGTGTGTGTGTGTGTGTGTGTGTGTGTGTGTGTGTGTGTGTGTGTGTGTATATACATATATATGTGTGTATATATAATATGTGTGTGTATGCATGTGTGTGTATGTGTGCATGTGTGTGTATGTGTGCATGTGCATGTGTGTGTGTGTGTGTATATATATATATATATATATATATATATATATATAATAAAAAAAAATATATATATATAAATATATATATATATATATATATATATATATATATATATATATATATATATATATATGTAACCATGCTGTAAAATGGTTGCAGTCATCTCTCCTGCTGACAGTAAGGCCTGGTAAGTTATGGGCATGCCAGCAGTAATCATGGAGGTTTGCCCTCATACCCTGGTGAGGTGCCCTATGTATGGATGGGAGTGGTCACAGGTTCTGACTCCATGGTTAGTGATGTCAGAGTTGTGCCAGCCCCCAAAGGATACATAAGGCACAGCACTGTGTCAAAAGTTAGGTTCTGTAGGAGTTGCCAAAGGAGTAGTTTGCAATATGTTATAGGAGCTGAGTAATGAGACTGTGACCAGGGACCTGGCACAGAATAGATATCCCTGTTGGGATAGGGAATCCCTAATTCAGGAGGACATTACCTTTCAAAGGGAAGTACGGTGAACAATGGAGGGCTGATTACACCCCATTGTGGAGGGCAGCTGGCCCACCGTGCAATAAAGATGTTCCTGATTATCAACACTCTCGTGTGCAAGTGTGGAATTATTGCACAGAGAGGGGCACCACAGAGGAGTTCCTCACCAGGACCATCCCCATGCGGACGCAGGGATCCTGATGAGGTGGAGGCGCTGCACTGGATATAGGTAGGACTCAGCACACTACCTCAGCTGCCTGTCTGGGTTGGCAAATCCCCACACACCATCATGCGGGAGACTCAGGAGTCCTGTTGCCAACAGGTGCACCACCAGACACAATCACACTGTAATGGGGACTGGTTAGACCACAGGGGCCAATATGAGATTGGGTGGCTCAGGCTAGTCCAGAAAACCCGTTACATTTGGAGGCGCTGCTGAGATACCAGACCTGTCAACAGGACAGGCTTTTAGCTAGGTCACTTGGAAACAGGGAGAAGTGTCTGCTGCCACTTTGTGCTGCGTTGGGACGGTGCCTAGGGGTAGTCAGTGGGCTGATGGTGTTTGTCAGTTTGCAGGGACGACCTAGGGGCTGGAAAGGAGTGAGGGGTTTGGAGCCGGGCTATAGCTGACCGAGTCACCTTGAGGCAGTGCTAGTTGGTAGGATGCCTAAAGGGATAGCCTGTTAACATGGTCAGGAATCCTGGAGAGGGTCTGCGCTAGGCTGACCAAGATAGGTAGACACCCAAGTACTGTATGGAAGCCCCAGAGTACTCTAGCCCATTCCAGACCTCTTACCGTAGGGAGCACAGACAGGGAGGAAGGAGTCACAGCAGACACTGAGAGAGTGAGCCTAGCCTGAGGTAGTGCAACACGAGTCCAGCCTACATTAGGTACACAAGGTGGTGCATCAGGGCAAATCTTTATTGTACCGGTGTGGTGGCTGCCCCGCAGAACGGAGCCCCATGTACGATAACTGTTACGAGAGGATGTTGACCCCAAGAATGGAGGATCCGCGCGGTACGGATAGTCCAAAATGGCGACCGCAGGCTGATGGGGAAAGCACACGTGGCGTGCGTCCCACTGAAGAGCAAGCTGTTGCAGACATGTCCTTTACAAGCCTGCTCTGGAGTGGAGCGAAAGCTGTGGCCGCACCATTTTGGTCCTGCCTAGGGCACCGAGGCGCCCCCCTAGAGAACTGTGTTGAGGACATTGTTATAACAGGAGAACAACACAGTGAGAGTGAATGTCAGTTGACTTGCAAACAGATGAACGCTATCTCATTCATAGAGCGGACAGACAGTGCTACCCAAAATGGCGGCTCCCGCTTCCCTGGGAGACCGTGTGGGCCAGTTGCAGAAAATTCTGCAAATGGGAAAATTGCAGAGAGTTGGCCGGGAGTAGCGCGAACAGGAGAACCCCACCCTGTTGGGGACAAGGGCGCGAAAACTCTGACTGCGCCCGCTAGGACTGAGAAGGGTGCAGCCTTAATTAAGGGGCATCCTATTCCCTTGTGGGACCCGCCCATAATTACTACCATTGGGGGCGGGTTTCAACTGTGTCAGAGCAAGGAGGAGCTGAACCAGGGAGTGGCTGGTCCTTCAACTTCTGTTGGTCATTCGCGAGGAATCAGCTCCAAGGACAGACCTGTGCTAAAGGTGGCTCCCACGAAAAACATGGCCTGCTCCTCGACTGTGACCACAATGGTCTCCACACAGCCCTACGCGGTGCCCGGCGGGGTACTGGTGGTCAGGGTGGCCAACACTGAGACTGTGGTGGGGCTCTGCTTACAATGCAGGCTGCCCGGAGGCACTGTGGGCACGGCATCGCGCTGCCCACAATGTGGGACTCAATATCTTTGGCCGATGCCTACTTTCGTGCCAATACAAGTCAGTGACCCCCCGGGGGATATGGCTAGGCTGTCCGCCGAGTCCCCTGGTGCACTGTGGCTTAACAGTGCAGGTCCCGGAGAACGGGGATCGGAGCCGATCCAATCGGCTGGGTCTGGAGAGAACGAAACGGTCGGTCGATACACCGACCGAGAAGGTAGAAGACGGTCGCCCCGATCGGTGACCCCTAAGCTGGGGAAAGGAGACTCCTCCGACGAGGATCTCCGAGAACTATCGAGGTCCTGGTCTGGGATCAAGGAGGCCTCTGGCAAAGAAAAAGGGAGAGAGACTCCACTTACCATGAGTAGCGGGAAGGAGAAGCTGGTGTCGCCTGTGGACCGGCGGTTGGAGAGGCGGAGTCCTTCCGTTCCGGGGACCGGTGGCTTTAGCGGCAGCGGGCGAGGTACGCCTACACCCCAGCGGAGTGGTAAGGACAGTCCGTGCACTTATTTGGCTCCAGTTGAAGGCGTAACGGAGGAGAGACCGTGTCAGGCACGTGCAGAGGCGGCGGAAGAGCTTCCGGATGTCATCGTGGAGGAAGAGATCCCGCATGGGGGTCCCATCCAAGATGGCGGCACATCCGGGTCCGGTGAGGACGTCACGTCCGGCAGATGCAGCGGAGCGGCCGGAAGGGGAGAATCAACGCTTCGGCGATCGGGTGGGTGTTCCCGATCACCACAAAGGACACGGAACTGGCAGGCCGAGCTGCAGACTGCGGAGGGTGAGGTCTCATCTCTCGAACAGTCGACTGACAGCCGGGAATGGGTCATAACCCCGTGGCGGCCTATCGCTTGCCCCTATGCCCAACCCCACGCTCTAGATAAAACCTTTGCCCCAACCACTTGTCCCCGGGGGTCCCCGCCTAGTTTGGAGGTGGTGGAGGTGTCCTTGGGGGTGGAGGAGGAACGGAATGGGGAGAGACTGAGCAGTTGCGCTTCGGAGGGTGTTTCCAGGGGTGGGGGGCAGCTGGGTAAAGCAGCGGTGGACCGGTGGGTGCCTAATGTACCCGAGAAATCAGAGGGAAAGGCACCGGGGTCATCTCGTTGGTCCAAACCGCGCTCTGAAAGGACATCGGGGATGTTTTCATGGGGGGATGCGGAGGAAGGTGACTCCATGGATTCAGATAGGTTCAAAGAGACTGCTCAGCGACGCTCAGTGCACTATGTCCGAGGCCTTACCTGTAAGATTACAGGTGGTGGTCATGTGTAGCTTCCCTACTCGTAGGATTGGTCAGATGCCAGCAAGCAAATAGTATGGTGGCCGCCTGGTATAGGCATATTGCTTCCCCGTCATGGTCGCGCATGAGCAAACAATTGCAGCGTCATAGACACTGCTTGTCTATTTCATGCGCACCACCGCAGACGCCCGCAGAGCAGGCCATAGACTGCGCATATGGAAGCGTCCAACGTCACCATGGCAACCCGTGGCAACCAGCCCTGAGAAACGGGAGCACAGTGCTTGGAGCTTATATTAGACATAATAGCAGTTCAACCAGAGACAGTTTAGTGCTGCAAGGATAAAAGAACATTTATATAACACAATATTTGTGTCCATTATGGAAAAAATAAGTTTCATTATTGTAAGTTCCAGATATAAAAAATGACACCATAGGGCTATCTTGACAACAAGAGAACATGAAAGGAAAAAACATAAAGAAAAAATAACATTTGTGTGTAATACAGTGCAAAGAGTGAAAAAGACATGAATGACAAATGCCCAAAAATACCGGTACCAGTTCAATAAAATAAATGATAAAAAACAGCTGAGTTTTAAATCTTCATTGAGTCCATATGGTGCCATGGTTTTTAAATCATGTATAAATCTGGCTTCTTGTTGGAGGAGGATTTTGCCCCATCTCCTCCACGAGTTGGAGGTTGGACTTGAAAAATAGGCATACACCTCATTGTTGCCAGAGTATGCCGATGTTGTTTAAAATGCCTGGCTACCGGTAAGTGCTTGAGATCTTCATCGCCATTTGTATTTTGTAACGCCTTTCGGATTGTTGAACGATGTACGGCAATTCGTTCTTTCAGCATACGCGTTGTTTTATAGTATAGTCCACAGGGGCATTTTATTAGATAAACCGCAAATCTTGATTCACAATTTAAGTGATGTTGAATTTTGATGGCGATACCACTATGTGGATGAGAAAAAGTAGCACCCTGTTGGATAAACTGGCAATTGGTACAGCCATGACAGCGGAATGATCCTGATTTCTTTACCAGCCAGGTCTTTGTTGTAGAGTATTTTTTGGTCGGGTCTGCATCCGTCAACATATCTCCTAGACTTGGTCCCCAAAATAATGGAGGTTCCTTGAACAGTTTTCCAATATTGTTGTCATTCTCCAATATGTGCCAATGTCTTTTGACACAGTTCTTAATAAAGCTGGATGCAGTAGTATAGGTACTAACCACATTAAAACGCGATGTTCAACTATTTTCAACCTGTGGTGATAACAAGGCACTTCTGTCCACCTGCCTCACCTTCATTGGAGCCTCCTCGATGTCGTAGAGCAGTAGCCCCTTTCATAGAACCTTTTAGCCATCTTTATTAGGGCTTCCTCTGCCAATTCTGGATTACTCGTGATTCTTTTCACTCGTAAGAGTTGTGAGTAAGGTAAACCCCTTTTGAGGGATACAGGGTGATGGCTAGATGCGTGCAAAAGCGTGTTCTTGTCTGTGGGTTTAATGTAGACCCGTGTGGCTAGAGTCCCTTGATTTTTGTAGATAACTGTATCCAAGAACGTGATTTCTTTAGTGCTAAAGTTCATGGTAAAACAGATTGCAGAAGGTATGGTATTCAGATGATTTACATACTCCAAAAGTTGTTCTTCTGTGCCCCCCCAAATGATAAACACATCATCGATATAACGGACATATTTCTTGATGCATTGTGTATATACAAGTTCACATATGAGGGGGCCATATTGGAGCACATCGCCGTTGCCATGAGTTGCAAGAAATAATTATGTTCAAACTTGAAGAAATTTTAGTGCAAGATCACTTCCACGAGCAGTAGTATGAACTCCAAGAGCGGTCCAGCGTAATCTTCAAAGTCCATCAACTTGCTCCGAATTGCCTCTATGCCCTCTATGTGTGGAATGTTGATGTACAAACTGGACACATCAATGTTGCCCAGTTTACATTCAGAGGAATCAAATGGTAAGTCACCCATCTTGACAATAAAATCAGTGGTATCTTTGATGTATGTTTCCATTCGAGCCACTAAGGGTTGAAGGAAAAAGTCCACATATTGTGACAGTGGGTGGCAGAGCGACCCTCTAGCAGATATGATAGGGCGTCCTGGTGGCATCGTGATGGACTTGTATATTTTTGGTAAAGCGTACATGACTGGTATTCGTGGATTAGTCTGCGTCAGGAATTTTGCAGTGTCTTCGTTAATCCAATTATTATTCAAACCAAGTAATATAACTGCGTCAATCTCTTTTTTTATAGGAGATAGTAGGGTCTCCTTGAAGTCTCATGTACTGGCTGGTGTTAGCCAGTTGTTGTTCTATCTCCTGTCTGTAATTGGCATATTGCATGACCACGATGCCTCCCCCCTTGTCCGCAGCACGAATAATGATGTCCTTATTATCTCTTAGTGTTTTTAAAGCATTACGTTCCTTTCTTGTGAGGTTATGGAAGCTAGTTTGATAACACTTGAGTCTGCTGCGTGTCTCACTCTCAAGTAGACTCATGAATGTAGAGATGTTAAAGTTGGTGGTCTGTGGGTCAAATTTGCTTTTTGTCCTAAAATGGACGAGTAGTTGGATCTATGACAGGTAGATGTTGTTCCGTTTTAGAGAAGAAATCCTTAAGTTTAAGATGACGATGAAGTTTGAACATGTCTACCTCCCAGTCAAAAGGGTTCTGATTAAAGGTTGGGCCTTTTTGCAGAACACTCAATTCCGCTGATGTAAGTGTATGCATGGAGAGGTTAAAAACTACCGTTTCTCCTGGTGTCTCCTCCTGCCTCTTCCTGTCTTGCTTTCTCGCTCTGGATACCACCGACCGGTTTCCACCTCTCCTTGTTGTTCTGCGAGCTCTTTTCCAGGTAGCGGAGGCCTTGTTTGTCCGCCAGTCATTTGTCCTAAAAAAGTATCTGTGGAGGTGGATCTGTGGCATCAGACAAGTCAGTATCACTTGTTATATAGCCTGTTTTCTTCCTGCCATCCCGATATGCTCGCCCAGTGTTTTTCTTGGGTCCATCCCTGCCCTTTGGTGTTGTCGCTAAGGCCCAAAATTCAGCGGTAAACTCGGCTTTCCTTGTAGTCTGCTGTGACTAGATGGAGATTATCTTTTTTATATTTAATTAGACCTGCACGATATGTGTCTAGGGTGTCCCCATGTCGTTGTATGATTTTGTCAATGTCACCCTTGATTTTCACTATCTCCTTGCTTGATTGTTCGATTACAAGTATTGTTAAATCGAACGAGCATTTGTTGAGGATCGCTATCCACTTTCTGCAAAACTCAACATCACTGCGTCCTATAGTGTGCTGATTTTTAATTCTAAAGCCCCTAGGCAGCATCTTTTCTTTGTGATAGTGAGACCCCATGCAGAAAAAAGTCTATCTCCCGTTTCTTAAGTTTAACCAAATCATTATACACATCCAATGCATTGTCCGGACCCAAAACAGGTTCAAATGTCTCAGTATATCTAATCTTAGCTATTTCAGCATCACTGAATCCTGCTGTATCTGATAATGTAGAAAAGATCCCAGTGAAATTAGCAAATTCATCCATGTGTATGGTACTGTATAACGTCCCAATTGTTTAAAAACAGAGAAATTGCATGCATTAGATGTGATGGTACCTCTGCGTATGCAATGCATGACCATGACGGGGAAGCAATATGCCTATACCAGGCGGCCACTATACTATTTGCTTGCTGGCATCTGACCAATCCTACGAGTAGGCAAGCTACACATGACCACAACCTGTAATCTTACAGGTAAGGCTATCACTGACAATAGGTGAGCGATTTCGTGGGCTTTTCTAATGCTCTGATTGGTGAATTGGGTGTTATGAGACACAGAGTGTTGGTATAAAAGTATATCACGGTCATTTGACCATTGCACCGCCCTGAAGAAGGTCGCTCTCTGCAGACCGAAACGTTGGCTGGGGTGCCTGTATTTTCTTCAATACAGAATTATTTGAATATCGTTCCTGGTGTGCTGTCTCCTCATTGCTGGACTCCAATCTGGTAATATCTTCATTATTCTTGTCTATGGGATTAGCATCTGGATTTTTCATTACAACAGGGTGCTGGTTGTTGCTTTGTACTATGTGTGTATATATATATATATATATATATATATATATATATATATATATATATATATATTACAAACAAAGAATAGACTGCGCTCCTCAGGTGCAAACTCACTTATTACCAATTCGAATGTATAGGATGGATATACCAGGGGTGACTGGCAGGAAGTGTGCAACACAATATATTGGCTGATTGACTCACACTAATAAAAATTACATACAATATGATTGAATAAAAGGCTGAGTGCCAATGTTAAAAAGCTGCTTGGGTGAAAATGTACATACAGGCATACCCCGCATTAACGTACGCAATGGGACCGGAGCATGTATGTAACTATGTAACACAGGCATACCCCGCATTAACGTACGCAATGGGACCGGAGCATGTATGTAACTATGTAACACAGGCATACCCCGCATTAACGTACGCAATGGGACCGGAGCATGTATGTAACTATGTAACACAGGCATACCCCGCATTAACGTACGCAATGGGACCGGAGCATGTATGTAACTATGTAACACAGGCATACCCCGCATTAACGTACGCAATGGGACCGGAGCATGTATGTAACTATGTAACACAGGCATACCCCGCATTAACGTACGCAATGGGACCGGAGCATGTATGTAACTATGTAACACAGGCATACCCCGCATTAACGTACGCAATGGGACCGGAGCATGTATGTAACTATGTAACACAGGCATACCCCGCATTAACGTACGCAATGGGACCGGAGCATGTATGTAAAGCGAAAATGTACTTAAAGTGAAGCACGACCTTTTTCCACTTATCGATGCATGTACTGTACTGCAATCGTTATATACGTGCATAACTGTTGTAAATAACGCATGTGTAACAGGCTCTATAGTCTCCCTGTTTGCGCACAGCTTCGGTACAGGTAGGGAGCCGGTATTGCTGTTCAGGACGTGCTGACAGGCGCATGCGTGAGCTGCCGTTTGCCTATTGGGCGATATGTACTTACTCGCGAGTGTACTTAAAGTGAGTGTCCTTAAAGCGGGGTATGCCTGTATATGCCTGTAAACATGCAATTATGATGAATGACATATGTTGGTGATTAAATCTGCTACACTGATGAATCCCTCCTGGACAATATAGAATGGTGATGAACAAAATTATGAAATTGACACTGATTGTGAAAAAATTAAAAATGTGAAAAAGGAAAATATAAAATATATATAAAAAATGCAAAAATAGAAAAATGTATATCAACCAAAACAAGGGTCCATGCTAGGATCTGGCTGCTCTCCACAGGGACCAACGAACTCCAAGAAATCTGTGAACAACAAGAAAAGAAAGCGCCCGATCCTAGTGCAGCATGAAAAAATACAATTTAATGGAAAATAAAAATAATTGAACCAACAATGCGAACTCACAAACAAAGGATAAATAAAAGCATGTAATGTGTATACTCATTCGCCAACCGCCCACGATGTGTCTTTATTTGCGCGCCTTCTCTCCGTCTGTGTTGTATCAGCTCCTCCGAAGCGACATCCAGCAGGGGATACAGGAAAAGGATCTCCACGTGGTGACCCGGAAGTCCTCCTCACTGTGAGTGCAATCCGGATGTAAGGATTGTGGTCCGTGACGTTGGCTGGGGTGCCTGTATTTTCTACAATACAGAATTATTTAAATATCATTCCTGGTGTGCTGTCTCCTCATTGCTGGGCTCCAATCTGGTAATATCTTCATTATATACTGATGCGGCGGCCGTTATTCGAACACATCTCGGCGCCAATTTTGCGTTCTCTGCTGTCCCCACGCAGCATGAAACGCGGCTAATCGCCCCAGGCACCCGCGCTTATCGTGGATGTTTTGTTTGAATTTCATGGATTCTGTTTCTTTGTTTGCAATAAAATGGATGAATTGTAATGTATACAGTACTGTGCTACTGTGTCAATTCATGTTTTTAATAGCCAGAACACTAAAATTCGTTTTTCTGCTCTCGTCGTGCTCGCATCTTAGTGCGGGAAGGCTGCAATTCATCCCGCGGTTTCAAATCGGGATTCCGATGTACATGATGCGTGAAGTGTTCGAATAACGGCCGCTACATCAGTATATATATATATAAAAAATTTTTTAAACCGTTGTATTTTCACTGTCGCACTGTCCCTATGGGCAATCTGATTGGTCCCAGCCTCTGGCCAATCAGATTGTTCAGTCAGCCCACCCGCCCCCCCACAGCTCTCATTGGCCGGTGGGGGTCTAACAGTCTAACCCACTTACACACACACACTCAAACTGCGTGCTCCTCTCCAAGATGGCCTACCACACGATGTGCACCAGCCGCCGCCACCCCTCCTGCCCAGTAAGTTAGTACAAAATGCCGCCTCACACCTTACACCCCTCCCGCCTCACACCACTGCTGCCTCACACCCCTGCTGCCTCACACCACTGCGCCTCACACCCCTGCGCCTCACACCCCTGCGCCTCACACCCCTGCGCATCCCGCCTCAACCCGCCCAGGAACGAGTGGGGGGAGCAGCCGGCCGGTGGAGCACACAATAATCACTAAATTATGGCACCCCTAACTCACCTATTTCAGGCACGCAACCTCCCGTCTCAGGCCACTACCCCACATGGCGCTTCTTGCTGCCGACTGCACGCGCCTCCGTTGGCTGGACGACCCATCGGGGACCAAGCGGCCGGTGGGGGGGAAACGACCGAGCCATCTGGGAACCGGGCGGAGGGGTGAGGGAGGGAGAGGCCCGAGCCATTGGGGAACCGACCGGAGGGCGGAGCCATCGGGGAACGGGGGGGGGGGGAGAGGCCCGAGCCATCGGGGAACGGGGGGGGGGGGAGAGGCCCGAGCCATCGGGGAACCAAGCAGGTGGGGCGGACGGGCGCCGAGCCAGCGGGGTAATGGACGCCCGGACGGGGAGGGGGGGGGGGCAAGCGGATACATAAATGAAGACAATACATATGCCCCCTGCTCCACCCCCCCCCTCTCCTCCACCCACACCTCCCTTCCTCCAGACACCCCCCCTCCTCCTCCACCCCACCCCCCCTCCTCCTCCACTCTCCTACACCCCTTCCTCCCCTCCCCTCCACCCCTTCCCCCCCTCCTCCACTCCCCTCCACCCCTTCCCTGCCTCCACTCCCCCCCTTTTCCCCCCTTCCCCCCCCCTCTCCCCTCCCCTCCACCCTCCCCTTCCCCCCCTCCACTCCTCCCCCCCCTCCACCCCTTCCCCCCCTCCAACCCCCCCTCCCTCCCCTCCCTTCCCCCTCCATCCCTCCACCCCTCCCCCCCAACCCCACATCCCCACCCCTCCCCCCCACTCCCCTCCCCCCTCCACACCCTTCCCCCCTCCACACCCCTTCCCCCCTCTACACCCCTTCCCCCCCTCCACACCCCTTCCCCCCCTCCACTCCCCTCCACCCCCCTTCCCCCTCCACCCCCCCTTCCCCACCCTCACTCCCCCCCCACTCCACTCCCCACCACCCCCTTCCCCCCCTCCCCCCCCTCCACCCCTTCCCCCCCTCCCCTCCACCCCCCAACCCCACCCCCCCTCCCCTCCTCCCACCCCTCCCCCCTCCACTCCCCTCCCCTCCACTCCCCCCCTTCCCTCCTTCCCCCTCCCCCATCTACCCCTCCACTCCCCCCCTTCCCCCCCTCCCCCATCCACTCCCTCCCCCCCTCCCCTCCCCCCTCCACTCCCCTCCACACCCCCCCATCCACCCCTTCCCCCCCTCCCCCTCCACTCCCCTCCACCACTCCCCTCCACCCCTTCCTCCCCCCCCTCCACCTCTTCCCCCCTTCATTCCCTTTCCCCCCCCTCCATTCCCCTCCACCCTCCACTCCCCCCCCCCCCACTCCCCCCATCTCCCCCTTCCCCCCCCTCCACCCCTTCCCCCCATCTCTACTCCCCTCCCCCCTTCCCCCCCTCCCCATCCACCCCCCTCCACCCCTTCCCCTCCACCCCTCCCCCTCCACTCCCCTCCACCCCTTCCCCCCTCCCCTCCCCCTCCCCTCTTCCCCCCCTCACCCTCTTTCCCCCCCTCCACTCCCCTCCACCCCTTCCCCCTCCACCCTTCCCCCCCTCCACTCCCCTCCCCTCCTTCCCCCATCGCACCTTCCCCCAGTTCCCCCCCCCTCCACCCATTCCCATCCCTCCCCTTCTCCCCTTCCTGCAGCCCTTCGCCATCCTGCCCCCCTGCCTTCTCCCCTCTGCTTCGTGCCCGCCCACCCGCCTCTGCCTTTCACCCGCCGCACTCCAGCCGCCTCTGCCTTTCACCCACCCGCCTCACAGCCGCCGCACGCACTCAACAGACACCCGCCACACTCGACACATACCTGCCGCCACTCGCACACCCGCCACACACCTGCTGCCTCCCGCCCCTACGCACCGACATCACTGACCCGTCGCCTCACATCCTAGCAGGACCGCAGCACTCACAACCCACGCGCCACCCGCCGCCTCACACCCTAGCAGGACACACGCCTCACATTTTACATCTGTTATGTCACCAAAATATACATTGTACTGTGGTGTGTTACAATAAAACATTTTTAAACAACATCGTATTACATTTTATTCCATCTTTCTTTTCAACATTATTATCCAACCTTTCCAACAAATAGTCACCTATTGTTCCACCATTTATAAATAATACTACCTATTACGCATTTACATCCCGGGCAACGCCGGGTCTCTCAGCTAGTATATACAGTATATAGCAAATATAACTGTATGCTCATTTGCATGTCTTATGCAGGTCTGCAACCCCGCCCTTCACCATTATCACACAGCACTTCCACTGCAGCAAGGGATTCTGGGAAATGACATGCAAATGGGCACACAGTGTCACCTTTTGCTTCAAAACCATTTTTAACATGGTTCCCTATTGGCTTAAGCTTGCTGCATGGTCACAGCTTTAAGCACAGCCAGGGTTAAGATGCATAGCCAGAAAACCCACACACAGACAGCTGTTTCGACCTTAATGGGTCTCCTCAGTGTGGGATTGGTTAACTGGCTATGCAATGAAGCAAAGAGGATGGGGTTTTCCATACTTAGTTAAGTTATGGCGAGTAAAAAAAGTGACAAAAACCCTCCACAGCAAAGCATATAAAACAAAAGACAGAGGTGCCCAATGCTACATCAAATTGACAAAACGGTAATAAATATGGTAATAAGTATAAAGTTTAAATACTTCAATAATAATAGTAATTACTTGGTTATTTAGTTAAACCCTTTGGCCAAACATACAAAGAAAAAAAAACAATACAGTACATAGAAAAAACCCAATACATAGAGAAAAAAACAATACATATAAGCAAAAGCCAATACATATAAACCCCCCTAATACATAGAAAAAAAAAACCCCACTACATATAAACCCATACAGTACCTTGCTGCTGGTCACAGGTGTCAGGCCTCTGGCCGGGCCCGCTGGCTGTAGGGGGCTCGGTGGCCGGAAAAAGCAGTTAGGCCTGACCTTTCTTGGCCGCCGAGCCTCGGCTCTCCCCAAGCTGCAGGCCTCCTCACTCTGTCCCACGCCGAGCGTCTGAAGTCAACGCCAGGCCTCCCTCATGCCGGCATGTAGCCAACGCCAGGCCTCCCTCATGCCGGCATGTAGCCAACGCCAGGCCTCCCTCATGCCGGCATGTAGCCAACGCCAGACCTCCCTCATGCCGGCATGTAGCCAACGCCAGGCCTCCCTCATGCCGGCATGTAGCCAACGCCAGGCCTCCCTCATGCCGGCATGTAGCCAACGCCAGGCCTCCCTCATGCCGGCATGTAGCCAACGCCAGGCCTCCCTCATGCCGGCATGTAGCCAACGCCAGGCCTCCCTCATGCCGGCATGTAGCCAACGCCAGGCCTCCCTCATGCCGGCATGTAGCCAACGCCAGGCCTCCCTCAAGCCGGCATGTAGCCAACGCCAGGCCTCCCTCATGCCGGCATGTAGCCAACGCCAGGCCTCCCTCATGCCGGCATGTAGCCAACGCCAGGCCTCCCTCATGCCGGCATGTAGCCAACGCCAGGCCTCCCTCATGCCGGCATGTAGCCAACGCCAGGCCTCCCTCATGCCGGCATGTAGCCTAGCTTACTTCTGGTGCGCGCAGATTTCCCTGCACGCGCCGACATCCGAGGGCCCGGCGTGGGACCGTTAGTGAGTAGAGAGGCCGCAGCTTGGGGAGAGCCGGGGCCTGGCGGCCACGAGGTCAGGCCCACCTGCTTTGTCCGTCTGCCAGCCTCCCCTCAGCCAGCGGGTCCGGGACACATTTCCCGGCTATCCCCCCCTGTCATCGACCCTGCTTGCAGTTCCAATATATTTATTCCCGAGGCATTTTAGAATACCAACCACCTGTTCTTGGCAGGAATGAGATGTTACACAGGTTACAGACGGAGAACAGTGTATTTGGTTAGCTGTCTTTCTGCTCATAGGTAATTATCCTCAAGCACAGCATGATAAAGCATTGTCTAACTACAAATTCATATCTCGTCAGTATGAAGTTACATTTGTTTTAACAAGGCACAAACATATATTCATTATTGAAGGTCGTATATCTGCTGTCAAGGTTCCAGGCCTTCGCTATCTAACTCCACTTAACTCCCACAAACACAAAGCAAAGGTGTTTATTTTTGCACTGTGTGAATGCCCGTCTCCGCATTTTCACAGAGCATGCAAAATTAACCCTTTACATGGCTTATTCCGTGAAGCTGACCTTTGAACGTCACAAATCTATCTACATGTTGGGATACATACTTAGGAGTGTATGTGGAATTGCACATTTTATACATACTTAGGAGTGTATGTGGAATTGCACATTTTATAGGTAGGGAGAAGAGAGTTCCTAAGGATTGGAGATAATGGAGAGAGATTTCAGAGCAGTAGAGACATGTGGGCCAGAGAGAAGACAGCACTGATGAGAGCTGAGAAGGGCAGAGGCATAAGGAAAGGCGGAAGGGGTGAAGAGCATTGAAAAACAGGAGAATTTGGCAGGTGATACTTAAAAAGGCAATCCCCCGTAGCCAGCCAAAAAACAACCATTTGGAGACAGTTTAACAGTCTAATTAGCATTCTTATCTAACCGTGCAAAAAGCAAAGATTTGGCTTCTTCTGTTTCTCTGGAAATTATTTACACATTGCATTTCTTAGGGGCCTCTGAATAGGAGAGTGTTTGATATTTAAGTGTTTTCTTTACCCTTGGCCAACCCCCTGTCCTTATCAGAGAGGCAATACAGATAAGGGCAGAGAGAGAGGGGACTCTGGCTGTGCAAACTCATGATGAACACACAGGGCCTTATGCAGAGAGGAGCATGATTTACTGGGAAAACGGCAATAAAATAGCCACAGATTTGGCATAAATTATGGCCGTATGCAGAAAGCGCCTTTTTCCTTCTTGTAGCAGATGGGAGTCAAATTGCCAAGTTTTTCTGGCGACCTGGAACACGCCATAGTAAAGGGCAGAATGGCGCGTTCCAGCGCTTCGGTCCTTCTGGAATTGCACGCTATATTAGCATGGCGAGTTCCAGGTTCTCGCCACGTGTTTGGCGACTTTTACACTTCAGAAAACTGTTCTGCCGGATTTTAAAAATCGCGCCATTTTCTCGGGAGTAAAAGGTTTTCTGGCGAGTTTTTTGGCCAGAAGATGGCGCAATTTCCATTTCGATCCTCTCTGCATAAGCCCCACAGGGCCTTATGCAGAGAGGATAGAGAATTTAATGTGAAAACGGCAAGAAAATAGCCACAGAATTGGAGCAAGTTATGGTCGTATGCAGAAAGCTGCGTTACCTAATTTTTCTGATGAGATTCAAAATTGCCAAGTTTTTCTGGCTAGATTGAACTCACTATAATATAGGGCAGAATGGCGAGTTGCAGTGCATCTATGCTACCTGCATACCACCCTATTTTAACATGGCGAATTTACCAATCTCTCCACATGTTTGGCAATTTTTAAAGTAAAGAAACCTGCTGTGGAGAATTTTATGAATCTCTCCATGTTCTCTGCAGGAGAAGCTTCTCTGGGAAATATTTTCTCCAAAATATGGTGCTATTTCCCTTCTCTATCCTCTCTGCATAAGCCCCACAGTGTCAGCAGACAGGAGCAGCCGGAGGAAAGCAAAGTACCAGCTCTCCAAGTTCCCTAACTAACATTCAACAAATTATTTAAAAATACTTCTAGTGTTCGATAAAAAAAGCTTTAATCCCCCAGATGTGACCCCTTAACCATGTCACTGCCATTAGTACACGTTGTTCCTAGGAGGGACTGACCCCTTAACCATGTCACTGCCATTAGTACACTTTGCCCCTAGGAGGGACTGAGCCCTTAACCATGTCACTGCCATTAGTACACTTTGTCCCTAGGAGGGACTGACCCCTTAACCATGTCACTGCCATTAGTACACTTTGCCCCTAGGAGGGACTGACCCCTTAACCATGTCACTGCCAGTAGTACACTTTGCCCCTAGGAGGGACTGACCCCTTAACCATGTCACTGCCATTAGTACACTTTGCCCCTAGGAGGGACTGACCCCTTAACCCTGTCACTGCCATTAGTACACTTTGCCCCTAGGAGGGACTGACCCCTTAACCCTGTCACTGCCATTAGTACACTTTGGCCTTAGAAGGAATTTCCCCTCAAACTCTTAGATCTTTAACCCTGCATTTCCAAATTTTTGATCGTTTACGGACAACGCAGTAGCATAGTAACATTGCTGATGACTTCCTTTGGTAGAATGAATAAGGCTCCAATCAGCGGGTTTGAAGATGATGTTGGCTCCAGAACGACCCACCACTTCATGTATCCGGAGAGTGCCACGAACCTTCCAGATGGGGTGCGTCTGGTGCTGATCCCGTTCAAACTGCAGGATCTGAGGTGGATCACCAGCGCATTAACCACAGGAGAGATCAGGTCGTGAGTAACATCATATGGTCCGTGGGGAGGGTGAGAGCGAGAGGTAACCCATTGTCTAGTACACCTCCCAAAACACTCAAATCAGTGGGTACTTTACGAAAGGTTACAATACTTGTAGTAGGTTTGTTTGCCATGCACTTGTGTAACCCAGGCAGCGCCGAAAAGCTGTGTAATACTGCAGCCACACACTTATAGGGGATCCATGCTAACATGGGTAAGCAGCAAAGAGTGACACACTGTGAGAGCTCATTTGCATGTTACTACCCAGAATCCCTGGCTGCAGTGGAAGCCTTGTATGGTAATAGATAATGGGGAATGGCAGGTTTGCCGACCATGTGAATGTGCTCACGAAATATATAACAAACAAAGGCCCACAAAGCACCATTAATTAATATAATGTAACTTATCATCGTGCTAACTCTGATTTATTTCAGGGTCTGGGTCATACTCACCGTCACGTTATTGGGAGTTACAGGCTCTGGATGGAAGTAACACTAAGACATACTCACCGTCACGTTATTGGAAGTTATAGGGTCTGGATGGGAGTAACACTAAGACATAATTACCGTCACGTTATTGGGAGTTACAGGCTCTGGATGGGAGTAAAACTAAGACATACTTACCGTCACGTTATTGGAAGTTATAGGACCTGGATGGGAGTAACACTAAGACATACTTACCGTCACGTTATTGGAAGTTATAGGGCCTGGATGGGAGTAACACTAAGACATACTTACCGTCACGTTATTGGGAGTTATAGGGACTGGATGGGAGTAACACTAAGACATACTTACCGTCACGTTATTGGAAGTTATAGGGCCTGGATGGGAGTAAAACTAAGACATACTTACCATCACGTTATTGGAAGTTATAGGGCCTGGATGGGAGTAACACTAAGACATACTTACCGTCACGTTATTGGAAGTTATAGGGCCTGGATGGGAGTAACACTAAGACATACTTACCATCACGTTATTAGAAGTTATAGGGCCTGGATGGGAGTAACACTAAGACATAATTACCGTCACGTTATTGGAAGTTATAGGGTCTGGATGGGAGTAACACTAAGACATACTTACCGTCACGTTATTGGAAGTTATAGGGCCTGGATGGGAGTAACAATAAGACATACTTACCGTCACGTTATTGGGAGTTATAGCGCCTTGATGGGAGTAACACTAAGACATACTTACCGTCACGTTATTGGAAGTTATAGGGCCTGGATGGGAGTAACAATAAGACATACTTACCGTCACGTCATTGGGAGTTATAGCGCCTGGATGGGAGTAACACTTAGACATACTTACTGTCACGTTATTGGGAGTTAGAGGGTCTGGATGGGAGTAACACTAAGACATACTTACCGTCACGTTATTGGGAGTTATAGCGCCTGGATGGGAGTAACACTAAGACATACTTACCGTCTCGTTATTGGGAGTTATAGGGTCTGGATGGGAGTAACACTAAGACATACTTACCGTCTCGTTATTGGAAGTTAGAGGGTCTGGATGGGAGTAACACTAAGACATTCTTATTGTCACGTTATTGGGAGTTATAGGGCCTGGATGGGAGTAACACTAAGACATACTTACCGTCTCGTTATTGGAAGTTAGAGGGTCTGGATGGGAGTAACACTAAGACATACTTACCGTCACGTTATTGGGAGTTATAGGGTCTGGATGGGAGTAACACTAAGACACACTTACCGTCACGTTATTGGGAGTTATAGGGTCTGGATGGGAATAACATTAAGACATTCTTATTGTCACGTTATTGGGAGTTATAGGGCCTGGATGGGAATAACACTAAGACATACTTATTGTCACGTTATTGGGAGTTATAGGGTCTGGATGGGAGTAACATTAAGACATACTTATTGTCACGTTATTGGGAGTTATAGGGCCTGGATGGGAGTAACACTAAGACATACAGCTAAACCCCGTTATAACGCGCCTCGTTATACCGCGATTCGGTTATAACGCGGTTTTCCCGTGGCTCCCGTTTTTAAAAAAAAAAATTTAGGGAGTTATAGGGCCTGAATGGGAATAACACTAAGACATACTTATTGTCACGTTATTGGGAGTTACAGGCTCTGGATGGGAGTAAAACTAAGACATACTTACCGTCACGTTATTGGAAGTTATAGGACCTGGATGGGAGTAACACTAAGACATACTTACCGTCACGTTATTGGAAGTTATAGGGCCTGGATGGGAGTAACACTAAGACATACTTACCGTCATGTTATTGGGAGTTATAGGGACTGGATGGGAGTAACACTAAGACATACTTACCGTCACGTTATTGGAAGTTATAGGGCCTGGATGGGAGTAAAACTAAGACATACTTACCATCACGTTATTGGAAGTTATAGGGCCTGGATGGGAGTAACACTAAGACATACTTACCGTCACGTTATTGGAAGTTATAGGGCCTGGATGGGAGTAACACTAAGACATACTTACCATCACGTTATTGGAAGTTATAGGGCCTGGATGGGAGTAACACTAAGACATACTTACCGTCACGTTATTGGGAGTTATAGCGCCTGGATGGGAGTAACACTAAGACATACTTACCGTCACGTTATTGGGAGTTATAGCGCCTGGATGGGAGTAACACTAAGACATACTTACCGTCACGTTATTGGAAGTTATAGGGCCTGGATGGGAGTAACAATAAGACATACTTACCGTCACGTTATTGGGAGTTATAGCACCTGGATGGGAGTAACACTTAGACATACTTACTGTCACGTTATTGGGAGTTAGAGGGTCTGGATGGGAGTAACACTAAGACATACTTACCGTCACGTTATTGGGAGTTATAGCGCCTGGATGGGAGTAACACTAAGACATACTTACCGTCTCGTTATTGGGAGTTATAGGGTCTGGATGGGAGTAACACTAAGACATACTTACCGTCTCGTTATTGGAAGTTAGAGGGTCTGGATGGGAGTAACACTAAGACATTCTTATTGTCACGTTATTGGGAGTTATAGGGCCTGGATGGGAGTAACACTAAGACATACTTACCGTCTCGTTATTGGAAGTTAGAGGGTCTGGATGGGAGTAACACTAAGACATACTTACCATCACGTTATTGGGAGTTATAGGGTCTGGATGGGAGTTACACTAAGACACACTTACCGTCACGTTATTGGGAGTTATAGGGTCTGGATGGGAATAACATTAAGACATTCTTATTGTCACGTTATTGGGAGTTATAGGGCCTGGATGGGAATAACACTAAGACATACTTATTGTCACGTTATTGGGAGTTATAGGGTCTGGATGGGAGTAACATTAAGACATACTTATTGTCACGTTATTGGGAGTTATAGGGCCTGGATGGGAGTAACACTAAGACATACAGCTAAACCCCGTTATAATGCGCCTCATTATACCGCGATTCGGTTATAACGCGGTTTTCCCGTGGCTCCCGTTTTTAAAAACACACACACTCACTGCACACACACTGCTCATTGCTCACTCTGCCACACTGCACACACACTGCACACTGCACACACACTGCTCATTGCTCACACTGCACACACTGACACACTGCACACACACTGCTCATTGCTCACACTGCACACACTGACACACTGCACACACACTGCACACTGCACACACACTGCTCATTGCTCACACTGCACACACTGACACACTGCACACACACTGTACACTGCACACACACTCCTCATTGCTCACACTGCACACACTGACACACTGCACACACACTGCACACTGCACACACACTGCTCATTGCTCACACTGCACACACTGACGCACTGCACACACACTGCACACCGCACACACACTGCTCATTGCTCACACTGCACACACTGACACACTGCACACACACTGCTCATTGCTCACACTGCACACACTGACACACTGCACACACACTGTACACTGCACACACACTCCTCATTGCTCACACTGCACACACTGACACACTGCACACACACTGCACACACACTGCACACTACACACAATTATTATATAGAAATAAACAGACAACTGCACTTTAACAGATGTATTTTGCCTGTACAACGTCTTGTGACTTTTGTTTGACAAAGTTATGGGGGTGGGAAGTCATTGTGCTGTGGGGGGGTGGGGGGTGGCGGGGCCCTGCGCTGCGGCTACGGCGGGCCCTGTACTGCGGCGGGGGGGGGGGGGGGGGTTAGCGGTCTGTGTGTGAGTGCGAGTGCCTGTCTGTGTGTGTGTGTGTGTGTGAGTGCGTGAGTGCCTGCATGTGTGTGCGCGCGTGTGTGTGTATGAGTGCGTGAGTGCCTGTGTGTGTGTGTGTGTGTGTGTGTGTATGTGTATGTGTGTATGTATGAGTGCTCCAGCCCGAGTCCGTGGAGGGAGGGGGGGGGGAGAGTAGCGGGTCCCTCCTGCAGCCAGTGGAGGGAGTGGGGGGAGAGTAGCAGCTCCCTCCTGCAGTCCGGGGAGGGGGGGGAGAGTAGCAGCTCCCTCCTGCAGTCCGGGGAGGGGGGGGGAGAGTAGCGGGTCCCTCCTGCAGCCTGTGGAGGGAGGGGGGGGAGAGTAGCAGCTCCCTCCTGCAGTCCGTGGAGGGAGGGGGGGGGGGAGAGTAGCGGGTCCCTCCGCTCAAGCCACGCCCCCCCTCCCTGTCAAACCTCCCACCTCCCGCTCACCTCCCGCTCCGGCTCTTACACTTACTTACACACACACTCAGACACTTACACACACTCACAGACACTCACACACACTCACACACACTCACACACACTTAGACACTCACAGACACTCACACACACTTACACACACTTACACACACACTCAGACACTTACACACACTCACAGACACTTACACACACTCACACCCACATACACACCCATATACACACACACACACTTTCTCTCCCATATATACATACACACACACACTCTCTCACTCTACACAGACGGGGGGTGGGGTCGGAGCAGAGGAAAGGCCGCGACCAGCACCACCACCCGCTCCCCCCCCTCCTCCCGCGCAGGCAGCGGGAGCACCGGGGACAGCGGTGGGGAGAAGAAACCCCCCGCTACCACCTCCATGCAGGCAGCGGGATCTGAGGTAAGCGGCGACCTGAGGGACATCCCCGCTCCCATCTCCTGCCCCGCGGCCTGTCCCGCGGTGACAGGGGGAAGCGGGGACAGGAGGGACATCCCCGCTCCCATCTCCTGCCCCGCGGGCTGTCCCGCGGTGACAGGGGGAAGTGACATAGGGCCTGGATGGGAGTAACACTAAGACATACTTATTGTCACGTTATTGGGAGTTATAGGGCCTGGACGGGAGTAACACTAAGACATACTTACAAAAATAGACATAAACCTGGCGCATGTGATATAAATGTGAAGTGATATTAAAGTCCAAAGTTAAAGGATATACAGACTGTAAGTCCCAATCCTGAAAGGTCAGCTGATGATAGATGGTTTAAAAATCACAGTTCACAAAATGTAAAGCATACAGTCCTCTTCACGTTGTATGTTCAACCTGCAGATGTGTGACATTAAGCAGAGAAACAGGACATTGCGCAGTATATTTGATTGCCAATGTTGCACTTAATTTCTAAGCTCAATAGATTGCCTACTTACTAGAAGTAGATGAAATACATGCAGGGGAGAGAATCTGTGCTTGGAGCCTTCTGTGTCCTGGTCGCCTTCGGTAAATCACGAACCCCTCGTGGTGTCCTCTGCTACCGTGGATGTTTAGGAAGGTCTCCCTTTCAGGAACGTAGTCTCCTGGATCAGTCTTAGGGTCCCTGCGGTCTTTTATTCTCCAGTGGGGATAAAAGAGGGCAAAGGATTGCGCAGAAATAAAAACTTTTATTGGACGCCTACCTAAAACAGTTAAAATACTCACAAAAGTCGGTGAGTGTAAAATCAAAGAAGTGCCCGACCCAGCACACCCAAAAAGCTGCACTCTGTCTCTGAATGTCCGCCTCGGTGCCGCGTGTACCTCGCGAGATTCCGGCGCGGTTCGGATGACGTCACCGTCTCCTCTCAGTGACTAGCAGCTTGAGTGTGGGGGGCAGTACCTTAGGCTCCTCCCTACGCGTTTCGTGACGGGGAACGTCACTTCGTCAGGGGGTTGTGGAGCCTCAGCAATCCCGTGTGCAATATATAGCCCCAGTTAACCCCTAGCTTACAGGAGCCACTAGAAACCAATCATGTCAGAGTGATTAAACTTCCTGATAATTGCAATCAGATGGGTTAAAGTTAATCACCTCTGGGGCGACTCCCAGGTTCATCTTGGAAACATGGGATCACATATTATGCATAAACAGTGTCATTGTATAAAAACAGTATCAAATTCACATAATATATAAAAATTTCATTGGATGAGAGAATGAATAATTAATTCAAAGAAAAGATGCTAAATCGAAATCGATGTTTAACCCTTTAGGGGAGAGGGTCTTGAGAGTATAGATCCAGAAGGTCTCTTGCTGTGAGACCCTCTGTAATCTATCCCCCCCTCTGACACCCACCTTGGGGCAATCTATGCCGATACATGTAAGCCCCTCTGGAGACTGATTGTGATGCAATTTAAAATGGTTGGACACACTATGTGTCTCCAAACCATTTTTAATATTGTACACATGTTCGGCGAATCTTCTTTTCATGGTCTCCCCGTCCTGCCTACATATTGTAATTTGCAGGGACATTCTAAAAGGTAAACACAGAAATTAGATTTGCAGTTAATAAACGTGCGAATTTCAAAACTCTTTCCGGTGACATTGGATTTGAATTCTTTACATTTAGATCCATAACTACAACCAATACACTTCTTACAGGGGAAATAGCCTTTAAGTTCTGTTAACCACATGGTTTGTCCCAAACCCTGATGCTTCTTGGGGCAACTAGGGGCCAATTGGGATTTTAAATTTTGAGCTTTTCTATACACAATTTGTGGTTTGTCAGGTAATATTGATTGTAAAATAGGGTCTCTTTGTAGGATCCCCCAGTGTTTATTAAACACTTTGGATATTTCCCTAGACATACCATTGAACTGTGTAATGAAAGGGAGAAATGCTTTACCTGTATGTGCATCTACTTTTTTGACAGGATGGATCAAGGAAGCTCTTTCTATATTGTTAGCTTGATCAATAGCATTTTTAACAGCCTTCCCATTATATTTCCTGTCTTTAAACTTGTTACCCAGATCCTCAATTTGTTCTTTGTACACTTCCACTTGTGAGCAGTTCCTTTTTACTCTAAGTGCTTGTCCTTTTGGAATATTTTTTATCCATTGAGGATGATGGTGGCTGGATGCTAAGACATAGGAGTTGGCATTCACCTCTTTATAATAAGTTTTTGTGTGTATCTCATTGTTGTCAGTATAAAGAGTAAGATCTAGGAAGTTTATAGAGTGTGGACTGGAGTTGAACGTGAATTGGATGTTATACTCATTTGTATTGAGGTGTTCTTTGAAGGCCTCTAGTTCCTATTTGGTGCCCTTCCAGACGCATAGCACATCATCGATGTAGCGTTAACTGTGATTTTGAAACCATCTATCATCAGCTGACCTTTCAGGATTGGGACTTACAGTCTGTATATCCTTTTCCTTTGGACTTTAATATCACTTCACATTTATATCACATGCGCCAGGTTTATGTCTATTTTTGTATTTGTATTCATGTGTAGAGGTTTATTTTGGGATATTCCTCAATAGATTACCAGGCTGCTTTTTTTTTTTTTTTTTTTTTGTGCACTGCACTGTTTAATTCATTTGTGCACTGCACAGTCACATTTAGGTATAGCGCTTGTCACAGTATATTTTGTATTTTTATTTTACTAAGACATACTTACTGTCACGTTATTGGGAGTTAGAGGATCTGGATGGGAGTAACACTAAGACATACTTACTGTCACGTTATTGGGAGTTAGAGGATCTGGATGGGAATAACACTAAGACATACTTACTGTCACGTTATTGGGAGTTATAGGGCCTGGATGGGAATAACACTAAGACATACTTACTGTCACGTTATTGGGAGTTATAGGGCCTGGATGGGAGTAACACTTAGACATACTTATTGTCACGTTATTGGGAGTTAGAGGGCCTGGATGGGAGTAACACTTAGACATACTTACTGTCATGTTATTGGGAGTTATAGGGCCTGGATGGGAGTAACACTTAGACATACGTATTGTCACGTTATTGGGAGTTATAGGGCCTGGATGGGAGTAACACTTAGACATACTTACTGTCATGTTATTGGGAGTTATAGGGCCTGGATGGGAGTAACACTAAGACATACTTACTGTCACGTTATTGGGAGTTATAGGGCCTGGATGGGAGTAACACTAAGACATACTTATTGTCACGTTATTGGGAGTTATAGGGTCTGGATGGGAGTAACACTTAGACATACTTATTGTCACGTTATTGGGAGTTATAGGGTCTGGATGGGAGTAACACTAAGACATACTTTATGTCATGTTATTGGGAGTTATAGGGTCTGGATGGGAGTAACACTTAGACATACTTACTGTCACGTTATTGGGAGTTATAGGGCCTGGATGGGAGTAACACTAAGACATACTTTATGTCATGTTATTGGGAGTTATAGGGTCTGGATGGGAGTAACACTAAGACATACTTACTGTCACGTTATTGGGAGTTATAGGGCCTGGATGGGAGTAACACTTAGACATACTTACTGTCACGTTATTGGGAGTTATAGGGCCTGGATGGGAGTAACACTAAGACATACTTTATGTCATGTTATTGGGAGTTATAGGGTCTGGATGGGAGTAACACTTAGACATACTTACTGTCACGTTATTGGGAGTTATAGGGTCTGGATGGGAGTAACACTAAGACATACTTACTGTCACGTTATTGGGAGTTGTAGGCTCTGGATGGGAATAACACTAAGGCTGCGCTTACAGTGCCGGCGACGGCGACCAAAAACAAATGTATTGCCGCTGTCACGTGCGCTTATAGTAAGCACAACGCAACGGGAGCGACGCAAAATTTGGAAGCCGGTCAAATTTGAATTTTTAGTGGCTGTTGCCAAATGTGACAGCCTCTGAACCAATCAATGACCTGGTCGCCCGCGATGTCGCCGCAAAGCGAACTACAAATTTTGCTAGCGGCGATAGCGACGGGTGACGTCGCCGTTGCTGTCGCGCATACTATAAGCGCGGCCTAAGACATACTTACTATAACGTTATTGGAAGTTATAGGGCCTGGATGGGAGTAACACTAAGACATAATTACCGTCACGTTATGGGAAGTTATAGGGCCTGGATGGGAGTAACACTAAGACATACTTACCGTCACGTTATTGGAAGTTATAGGGTCTGGATGGGAGTAACACTAAGACATAATCACCGTCACGTTATTGGAAGTTATAGGGTCTGGATGGGAGTAACACTAAGACATACTTACCGTCACGTTATTGGGAGTTATAGGGTCTGGATGGGAGTAACACTAAGACATAATTACCGTCACGTTATTGGGAGTTATAGGGTCTGGATGGGAGTAACACTAAGACATACTTACCGTCACGTTATGGGAAGTTATAGGGCCTGGATGGGAGTAACACTAAGACATACTTACTGTCACGTTATTGGGAGTTATAGGGCCTGGATGGGAGTAACACTAAGACATACTTACCGTCACGTTATGGGAAGTTATAGGGTCTGGATGGGAGTAACATTAAGACATACATATTGTCACGTTATTGGGAGTTATAGGGTCTGGATGGGAGTAACATTAAGACATACTTATTGTCACGTTATTGGGAGTTATAGGGTCTGGATGGGAATAACATTAAGACATACTTATTGTCACGTTATTGGGAGTTATAGGGTCTGGATGGGAATAACATTAAGACATACTTATTGTCACATTATTGGGAGTTATAGGGTCTGGATGGGAATAACATTAAGACATACTTATTGTCACGTTATTGGGAGTTATAGGGTCTGGATGGGAATAACATTAAGACATACTTATTGTCACGTTATTGGGAGTTATAGGGTCTGGATGGGAATAACATTAAGACATACTTATTGTCACGTTATTGGGAGTTATAGGATCTGGATGGGAATAACATTAAGACATTCTTATTGTCACGTTATTGGGAGTTATAGGGTCTGGATGGGAGTAACACTAAGACATACTTACCGTCATGTTATTGGAAGTTATAGGGTCTGGATGGGAGTAAAACTAAGACATACTTACCGTCACGTTATGGGAAGTTATAGGGCCTGGATGGGAGTAAAACTAAGACATACTTACCGTCACGTTATTGGGAGTTATAGGGTCTGGATGGGAGTAACACTAAGACATACTTATTGTCACGTTATTGGGAGTTATAGGGTCTGGATGGGAGTAACATTAAGACATACATATTGTCACGTTATTGGGTGTTATAGGGTCTGGATGGGAGTAACATTAAGACATACATATTGTCACGTTATTGGGAGTTATAGGGTCTGGATGGGAGTAACATTAAGACATACTTATTGTCACGTTATTGGGAGTTATAGGGTCTGGATGGGAATAACATTAAGACATACTTATTGTCACGTTATTGGGAGTTATAGGGTCTGGATGGGAATAACATTAAGACATACTTATTGTCACGTTATTGGGAGTTATAGGGTCTGGATGGGAATAACATTAAGACATACTTATTGTCACGTTATTGGGAGTTATAGGGTCTGGATGGGAATAACATTAAGACATTCTTATTGTCACGTTATTGGGAGTTATAGTGTCTGGATGGGAATAACATTAAGACATTCTTATTGTCAAGTTATTGGGAGTTATAGGGTCTGGATGGGAATAACATTAAGACATGCTTATTGTCACGTTATTGGGAGTTATAGGGTCTGGATGGGAATAACATTAAGACATTCTTATTGTCACGTTATTGGGAGTTATAGGGTCTGGATGGGAATAACATTAAGACATTCTTATTGTCACGTTATTGGGAGTTATAGGGTCTGGATGGGAATAACATTAAGACATTATTATTGTCACGTTATTGGGAGTTATAGGGTCTGGATGGGAATAACATTAAGACATTCTTATTGTCACGTTATTGGGAGTTATAGGGCCTGGATGGGAATAACATTAAGACATTCTTATTGTCACGTTATTGGGAGTTATAGGGTCTGGCTGGGAGTAACATTAAGACATTCTTATTGTCACGTTATTGGGAGTTATAGGGCCTGGATGGGAATAACATTAAGACATTCTTATTGTCACGTTATTGGGAGTTATAGGGTCTGGATGGGAATAACATTAAGACATACTTATTGTCACGTTATTGGGAGTTATAGGGTCTGGATGGGAGTAACATTAAGACATTCTTATTGTCACGTTGTTGGGAGTTATAGGGTCTGGATGGGAGTAACATTAAGACATTCTTATTGTCACGTTATTGGGAGTTATAGGGTCTGGATGGGAATAACATTAAGACATACTTATTGTCACGTTATTGGGAGTTATAGGGTCTGGATGGGAATAACATTAAGACATACATATTGTCACGTTATTGGAACTTATAGTAATATATATAAAAAGGTCCAGGGAAAAATTCATGAGAGAATTAGGGATCAAATCATTTGAAATACTCCAAAGAGGGCGTCAAGGCTTTTTTCAGCTGGAAAATCCCCATTGACGGTAATGCAATGCTTATGCACTCTTGTGTCTTTTTTTTTTAGCACGTACATGAAAGTGAAGAATTTGATCAAAGCGGATAAAGACAAGGGGGCCTATGCAGAGAGCAGCGATTTAAAAAATTGGCGAGGGTAATAAAAAGTAGCTTTATTGGAGAGTTTTATTCTCCATACACTACCGACACACTTTATTAAAGTGTGGCCGGTACCGCAAGCCGGGAGATTTCCCGGCTTGCTAGTGGCCGCCCCTCGGCGTGCCGCGCGTCATAGACGCGCGGTCACGCATATTCGGGAGCCTGCGCCCCCTGCACGCGCGTTCAGGGCTCCCCGAGGGAGCCCTGGTGTCCCGCGATCGCGGGACAGCGGCAGGGGGTTCCGGGGGACCCGGCGGACCCGGCAGCGGTAGGGAGAGCGCCCCGATCGGAGGGCGCTCTTCCGCTGCTTCGGCGCGCGCCCGTCACTCTCGGGCGCGCGCCAGGCTACTGCTGCGGCCAAGAACGGGCAAATGCTCGAATAAACTTGGCCGCAGCAGTATGCAGAAATGTGCGAAATCCGCAATTTATAGCATGAATGCGTGTGGCGAGTTTAAAATGGAGAGATGCGCGCTGCTGAAATGTGTAAAAAAAAATCGCGCATTTTTTTTTTTTTCCTATGGCCGGCGAGCTCCAGCTTCTTGCCAACTTTTGTTGGCGGAGCTAATTGTAGAAAATCGCGCCATTTTATTGGCGCGAACAGCCGCTACATGGCGTTCGCGCCTTTCTGAATTCGGATATTTTTAAAACTGGCGAGAACCTACAGCCGCGCGGCGAGATTTACAAATAGAAAAAAAAAATGGCGCGTTTTTCGTAACTCGCCATTTTCTGCTGTTTTCTAAGCAAATTTCGCCAAAAAATGGCGATATTTACTATAGTGCTGCTCTCTGCATAGGCCCCAAGGTGAGGAAAAGTGACTCAATCCCAGAATTGTGAGTGTGACTGTGTTTAATATACTGTATGCAGCTTTTGATCTCCATTATTGAAAAACGAACACTGTACTCTAAAACCCCCTGTACCCTAAAACCCCTTACCCAAAAAACATAACTAAAGCGGAAAAGAGAAAAAGTTCCTCCTTGAATGCACTCGGATGAGCCAGTATTGATAGTAATGAGTGTGTTAAAAACCTTTTAATCACAAGAGAAGGTTAAAAAAGAATTGTACAGAGGGGCATGGTATATATAATCCAAGGCCAGCCCCTAAAAGGCAAACCAGCAGAATCGTCCTCACTCTTGAGGAGATATGGGTATAACAACACCTAAATGTGGAACTGTGTCGCTCAGATAGTACCCTTTCCTATAATACCAGATTAGAGGGTCCATAAACCATATGGAAATCCTTATGTCAATAATTCAATGAACCTAAAATGATATAGGTCATTGAAGCTAAGTCTGGAGGGTAATTATCTTACACCGACTGGACAGATGGTATATATCTGGGTGATGTCCCTAGTCCACTTAAGCGGTGTGTATAATAGAAAAACAAGACATGGTGAAAACAATAACAACGCAACAAAGATTATAGTCAAAAAAAGAAAAAACTCAACCACCATGTACATATAGTAGTGAGATGTGTAGCTAAATAGTGTGTGAGCTCTGCAAAGGGCAAGCACAAAGTGTGCTAACGGAGACGCCCTGAGGCACGGTTCAAAGACCGTATCCAGTTATAGCCTCTATATACTCGTTGATGTTTAGTGCAGAGATCAAAATCACAAAAAGCCTCTCTAGAGTCCAGTAGTTAGCACTAATCAGGCCCAGTAGTTATAGGTTGCTGATAAGTACATGGGGTGAGGAACAGACTAACTCATAAATCAGATTAAGTCTCCCTCTAAGCAGGTAAATATAATATATACACAGCTAGGGCTGATAATGGTCAGTTAACAGAACCCCTGATTACATCCCCCTCTCTTATTTGCACATATTATGCTGGTAACCTGAATGGTAGCTATGATAGAGTGAAAACATAGCAGACATAACAATTCACAGTAGATTGTCAGGACAGGATAGTATCTTCAGTCCTAATAAGGGTGCTACTTAGCTCTTGTGTGCACTCAACAGCCGCTGCACCATCGTTGGTAGAGGGGAACGGCAGCATGATACCAGGGGAGGGGTATTCTGGTCTCGAGGCAGCAGCTACAGCCGCGGAGGCGCCATCTTGGGTGCGGTGACGTCACCACGCTCGTAGTCACCTGACGCACGTTTCGCGCGGGATCGCGCTTTTTCAAACCTGCGTCAGGTGACTACGAGCGTGGTGACGTCACCGCACCCAAGATGGCGCCTCCGCGGCTGTAGCTGCTGCCTCGAGACCAGAATACCCCTCCCCTGGTATCATGCTGCCGTTCCCCTCTACCAACGATGGTGCAGCGGCTGTTGAGTGCACACAAGAGCTAAGTAGCACCCTTATTAGGACTGAAGATACTATCCTGTCCTGACAATCTACTGTGAATTGTTATGTCTGCTATGTTTTCACTCTATCATAGCTACCATTCAGGTTACCAGCATAATATGTGTAAATAAGAGAGGGGGATGTAATCAGGGGTTCTGTTAACTGACCATTATCAGCCCTAGCTGTGTATATATTATATTTACCTGCTTAGAGGGAGACTTAATCTGATTTATGAGTTAGTCTGTTCCTCACCCCATGTACTTATCAGCAACCTATAACTACTGGGCCTGATTAGTGCTAACTACTGGACTCTAGAGAGGCTTTTTGTGATTTTGATCTCTGCACTAAACATCAACGAGTATATAGAGGCTATAACTGGATACGGTCTTTGAACCGTGCCTCAGGGCGTCTCCGTTAGCACACTTTGTGCTTGCCCTTTGCAGAGCTCACACACTATTTAGCTACACATCTCACTACTATATGTACATGGTGGTTGAGTTTTTTCTTTTTTTGACTATAATCTTTGTTGCGTTGTTATTGTTTTCACCATGTCTTGTTTTTCTATTATACACACCGCTTAAGTGGACTAGGGACATCACCCAGATATATACCATCTGTCCAGTCGGTGTAAGATAATTACCCTCCAGACTTAGCTTCAATGACCTATATCATTTTAGGTTCATTGAATTATTGACATAAGGATTTCCATATGGTTTATGGACCCTCTAATCTGGTATTATAGGAAAGGGTACTATCTGAGCGACACAGTTCCACATTTAGGTGTTGTTATACCCATATCTCCTCAAGAGTGAGGACGATTCTGCTGGTTTGCCTTTTAGGGGCTGGCCTTGGATTATATATACCATGCCCCTCTGTACAATTCTTTTTTAACCTTCTCTTGTGATTAAAAGGTTTTTAACACACTCATTACTATCAATACTGGCTCATCCGAGTGCATTCAAGGAGGAACTTTTTCTCTTTTCCGCTTTAGTTATACTTTTCCTCTTTTGCACCGGTATTTGGCTCGACACCTTATTACTTATACACTTTTTACCTGCTGATGCGGGAGCATCCCTTACCCCTCCCTCCCCCCCCCTCCCCATTCTTGGATTATCCAAAAAACATAACCCCATTCTCCCTACCCTAAACGCTAAATGAACCCTTAAATGAATTTACCTGGGCGGCTGAGTGTCCAGTGGCAGAGCGGCTGCGGCAGGCCGAACGCCGGCGGAAACGTGTTCCCGACCAAATGTCCGATTCCGCGTATGGTCACCTATGGAGCACGTCCATGTATGCATCTGTTATCAATGGATATGCATGCCCTTTACATCCCACAGCCGGTTTGTGATGTAACCATGCAGCCATCTTTAAAAAGTCCGTAATGTCTTCCCCCCCCCCCTTCCCTGTTCTAGGTTTTAATATTGAATCCTTCCTTTTTTAAATACGTCCATGATAACTGGACCAATCACCATGGGAGGTACCTTCCCCCGGCATCCTGACGTTATTCTTTGCCATACACATATGTGATGAGGTGAGTGAATTATGTGATGTCTTTAAAGGAGCAATTCACGCGTTGCGTTTTTGTACTTATTGATTTTTTTTAAACTCGGGATTGAAGCAGGGGGTCTCCGGAGCTGAACCCCATTATTTTCAGCTCAGGGGACCCCCTACTTCCTGAGATACAGCCTCCATAGCTCATGCCGGTAGCAGCTTCGGCTAGGCGAGCAAGATCTCCGAAGGGGGCGCCGGTATCTCGGCAACATTTAAATCCCCCGGTGACGTGGGCCAATAGGAAGCCACACCTGATGACATCACGGCTTCCTATTGGCCTGCAGGGCGCATGAGTTTTTAAAAAGCGGCCTTTACGTGAACCCAGCTAGCAAGCCGGTTTGGTTACCGACACCCCCTACGGAGGGAAGTATTTCCGGAGTCAGGGGTCCTCCGAGCTGAAATGATTGGGGTTCGGCTCCGGAGACCCCCTGCTTCAATGCTATGCCAAGAAAGAAATATATATTTTTTAAAAAGCAGTGCTTGGATTGCCGCTTTAATACGAGGGCCCGGGCTCGCTGATTTTAATGCTTTGAGTGCCGGAGGGGTAGTGAGGGCCACGGCCCCTGCAGCGCAGTGCAGTGAAAGCGGTCACGTGACCACGGTGGCCATTTTTCAGGAAACGCAAGAGGAGGCGTCCAAGCAGATCAGGTTTTCAGGATATACCTGCTTCAGCACAGGTGGCTCAGTCACCTGTGCTGACACAGGGATATCCTGAAAACCTAACCTGCTGGTGGCTCTTGAGGACTGGAGTTGGCCACCCTGTGGAGTAAAGGGAAATAAGGGACAAGGAGCAAGAGCCGTGTGGGCTGTGTGGGCGCGTGACAACATATGATGTGCAGGCTGCAGCATGTAAACAAACGGTTATAAACCTGTACCATACAGCAGGGTTTCAATGAGAGGAAGTGAAACGCGCAACAGTCGAGTAGTATACGGGTCAAATAACCTGCACCACTTGAATGTGACTGTCACCTACTGTAGCCCCTGTGGCAAACTGCTCCTTTTATGTAGCGCTGCCGCTTGCCCAGGCCCTGACACAGTCTTCTAGGGTTTGTTTAGCATAAAACGGGGACAAACACGTGTATACACACAAAGGGCACTTAGCCCTCAACCTTCAGCGGTTTATTCTTTCATTAGTAACACTACACATTTTTAAACACCGTCACTTTAAGAACAAAATAAACTCATAAAAATAACATCCACTTATGTCCGGAGTCTAACTAACATGCATATCTCTATCTGCAGTGTTCGACAAATCACCCAAAAATCTACTCGCTCAACCAAAAAATCTACTCGCCACCTAGTCCCGCCCCTAGTCCCGCCCCCAACTCCGCCCCTAGTCCCGCCCCCAACCCCGCTTTAAAATAAAATATATAAATAAAATACATTTAATAAATTCCTAGTCAGAACATTAGTTTTTGACATAAATGTATTTATTGTATTACATTATACTACAATTAGTCCTTGTTACGTGTGTGTGTGTGTGTGTGTGTGTGTGTGTGTGTGTGTGTGTGTGTGTGTGTGTGTGTGTGTGTGTGTGTGTGTATAAATGTCGGATCTACAAATAAAAGCCAGGTGTGAATGACTAGTTTCCTGAACCCCTTAACCAGTGTCTGGACGTCCCCGCTTCACAATATCTAAAGCAGCAATCCCGCCTGGGATCTTACCTGATCCGCAGTCCCTCAATGTCCAGGTACCCTCATTCCCGCAATGTTATACATTGGAGGGGATGTGTTCCCTACCTTCTGGGTTAGGGGGGGTTCCGATGTCTTCCGTGTGAAGCTTGAGTCAGATCTGGAAGAAAGCAGTATAGGTTATTTCGGTGTAGTATAGGGCAGTTAAGATATATAGGGTAAATAAGAGATCCAGATCCAGAGTGTGAGAGAGTGTGGCGGCACAGAGAGAGAGAGAGAGAGAGAGAGTGTGGGGGAGAGAGAGAGAGTGTGGGGGAGAGAGAGAGTGTGGGGGAGAGAGAGAGTGTGGGGGAGAGAGAGAGTGTGGGGGAGAGAGAGAGAGTGTGGGGGAGAGAGAGAGTGTGTGGGGGAGAGAGAGAGAGTGTGTGGGGGAGAGAGAGAGAATGTGGGGGAGAGAGAGAGAGAGTGTGGGGGAGAGAGAGAGTGTGGGGGAGAGAGAGAGTGTGGGGGGAGAGAGAGAGTGTGGGGGGAGAGAGAGAGTGTGGGGGGAGAGAGAGAGTGTGGGGGGAGAGAGAGAGTGTGGGGGGAGAGAGAGAGTGTGGGGGGAGAGAGAGAGAGTGTGGGGGAGAGAGAGAGTGGGGGAGAGAGAGAGAGTGGGGGAGAGAGAGGGAGTGGGGGAGAGTGTGGGGGGGAGAGTGTGGGGGGGGAGAGAGAGTGTGGGGGGGGAGAGAGAGTGTGGGGGAGAGGGAGAGAGGGAGAGAGTGGGAGAGAGGGAGAGAGTGGGAGAGAGTGGGGGAGAGGGAGAGAGTGGGGGAGAGGGAGAGAGTGGGGGAGAGGGAGAGAGTGGGGGAGAGAGAGAGAGTGGGGGAGAGAGAGAGGAGAGAGAGAGAGAGAGTGGGGGAGAGAGAGAGAATGGGGGAGAGAGAGAGAGTGGGGGAGAGAGAGAGTGGGGGAGAGATAGTGTGGGGGGGGGAGAGAGTGGGGGGGAGAGGGAGAGAGTGGGGGGGAGAGAGAGTGGGGGAGAGGGAGAGAGTGGGAGAGAGGGAGAGAGTGGGGGAGAGGGAGAGAGTGAGGGAGAGAGTGGGGGAGAGGGAGAGAGTGGGGGAGAGAGAGAGAGTGGGGGAGAGAGGGAGACTGACTGACTGGGTAGGTGACTGACTGCCTGACTAGGTAGGTGACTGACTGACTGACTGACTGGGTAGGTGACTGACTGACTGGGTAGGTGACTGACTGACTGACTGACTGGGTAGGTGACTGGCTGACTGACTGATTTGGTAGGTGACTGACTGACTGGGTAGGTGACTGACTGACTGACTGACTGACTTGGTAGGTGACTGACTGACTGACTGGGTAGGTGACTGACTGACTGACTGGGTAGGTGACTTACTGACTGACTGACTGACTGGGTAGTTGACTGACTGACTGACTGGGTAGGTGACTGACTGACTGACTGGGTAGGTGACTGACTGACTGGGTAGGTGACTGACTGACTGACTGGGTAGGTGACTGACTGGGTAGGTGACTGACTTGTTGGGTGGGTGGGTGACTGACTTGTTGGGTGGGTGGGTGACTGACTTGTTGGGCGGGTGGTTGGGTAGGTAGATGACTGACTGGGTGGGTGACCTTAGGTAACTGACTGGGTGGGTAGGTAGGTGACTGACTGGGTAGGTGACTGGGGGGGTGGGTGACTGACTACTTGTGGTCTCTCTCTCCCCTCCCCCCCTACACACACACACACCACACTCTCTCCCCCATACACACACACACACACACACTCCCCCCTACAAACACACTCTCTCCCCCCCTACACTCACTCACTCTCCCCCCCCTACACCCCCTCACTCACAAGCAGACTTGAAATATAGAGATAGCGGTACTGGCTGCATGGACACACTGGACCACTGGATCATATATCGGATCTTCCAGGTTGGTATTGGCTGGGCATCAGACTCCGGTAGCTGCAGCAAACTCCACGTGGCGTCTTCACAGTTCGCATCTGTAAGACGCAGCTCCGTTCCGGGTATGCGTGCGCACTCTGTGTCTCACTCGTTGTGCCTTCCAGGCCTCTGCACCAATCACCCACCTGTAGACAGTGTCCAAATTCAGGACAGCCCAGATCAATACTGGACACCTGGATACCAAAAATTCATGTGACACCTTCAGTGGCCATGTTTGATTCTGGCACAGGTAGGGTTGCCAGGTGTCCAATATTGAAACGGACAGGCCTGTATTTGGACACACTGTCCAGTAAAAAATTAGAGGTAATACTGGTCATGTATGTGTCCGGTATTAACTCTCTGGACATAGTGACCTGACCGGCTTGGGGGGTGAGGGATTTCCGCGAGCAGGGCTGCTGCTAGGGGGCTTGGCAGTTTCCTTTATCCTGATCGGCTGCTGGTGGGTAATGCAGGAGGAGGTGTCAGGAGCCTACGGGTGAGGCCAAGAAGAGGAGGAAACAGCATGGAGCGGAGAGGTGTGCGTGCCTGCATGTCGCACCTTTCACCATTGTGTCCAGTATTTTTGGAGAAGCCACCTGGCACAGTGACCAATTAGTTTGGTTTGGACCATGGTCAACAGTGGCCATCTTTGTTGAGGGTAAAAAAAGACTGCGGTACAGCTGCCATCTTTGATTGGGGCAGAAAGCCTTTGGCTGCGTCCAGGGTTGCAGCAGCCGTGCGGAGGCGCGCTGAGGCTGAGGAAAGCGGGTGCTTTCCCTGGCCTTGGTTCGCGCGCCGTCCGGGGGCGTG